>NW_018127950.1:1530595-1542093 GCF_001952655.1 Monopterus albus
AAATATAAAGGTATGTGTCAATCAAGATATATGCAAGAACAGGCTTAATGATTAGCCAGATGGAACATTGTGGGTGTGGTGTATGAATGTTAACACTCTGTAATAATGTTTTAGTATATTACTTGTGTGGTGTAGAAGATAATTATTTAAGAATGTAATTATGTAAGAATGTTAACACTCTGTTATCAATTTTTTTAGTATATTACTTGTGTGGTGTAGAAGAGAATTATTTATGTAGAGATACTGCTTGCAAACCAATGATGTAAGATGATGTCATGGGGTAGGACTGGATAAGTCTGACTTCTTTCTACTCCATTCAAGCATGTATTAGGTATAAGCAAATTGATATTGGATTAGCATTTGTTGGATATGTGTAAAATTATGTGTGTTGACATATCAACTGTCTTTACATGCTTGAAAGAATAAATCAAATCAAATCACGTTGCTTCTGCATAGAAGTGCAAGAACATACGTACGCCTCCTTTTTTGAGTTTTAGGTCACATCTAAGATGATAATTCACCGTTGTAATATTGTAGATAAGTCAGGAAACAAGGAAAAGCATGTCATGGTCTCTCTATATAATATTCACTTAAAGCTTTTCCTAACATTTCACAGGTGTGAAAAAAGTGGATTATAAACCCTAAATTTAGCTAAAGTTTAATATAGCATTTAAATAAATGAAAAGAGATTTGGACTCCATAAAAGTATTTGGTTCTGTCTGTGAATTATTTCATTAATTGCAGTGAGATTTCTGTATGAATTCTTAAGTTTTATAATCAAAAGTTAATAAAATGTTACAATTTTTTTTATTTGGTCATCTAATTTTATATTACGTTCAGTTCAGATGTGACAGTAATGTCATAATGTTAGTGTTTATTGCATATAGCATTTTATAGTTTATATTTGATATTCCAAACATGCACAGTATTTAATCCACTTCATTACATGAAGAAATAAGGACTGTATAGACATGGTGTTAATAACACATTTCTGGGATTACAAAATTATTATGCAGTACGAACTGCATAATATTTCACAAGCACACAAACACACACACAGCCCTGAAATGTCATGCTGTGAAGGCCAATTAGTCATCTTTTAATTATATTATAATGACAATAATCTTATTAATGGCACTCTGATAGTTCTGGTTGTCTTCAGAGAACTTGAGGTTTGATCTTTGTGTCCTCTCCACCTCACCTCAGTGTAAACAGAGGGGCTGTGAGGTTAATGGAGACACAATGGGTTTTTCACACTGTATAAAGCAGCTGTACTCCTGGAAGCATGATCTACACTGCAACTCTCCTCCATGCCCATGTAGTTTGTGGTTTTACCTTTGTACCACCAAACCCAGTCCTCAACTGGCTGAAGTGCAGTGTGTTGAGACCAGTAGACAGGCTGACTTTGAGCTTTTAAAGTGCATCTTAGTATTTTTGGCTGCTGACAGACCTCACAGTGTGAACACTAAAGCACAAAGATACAGAAAGCATTCTGAGGTTTGAGCAGAAATCACAGAAAAAATGAGAGTAGAGTCAGAAGAACGACAGTAAGTGGGAGATCATTGCTAGAAATCTCTGCTCTTTCAGATGCATCTATCTGTTTGTCCACCACAGGACTGAAGGTGTCTCAAAGTCCTCACACTTTATAAAATCCCTCTGCTCTCTGCTGGTTTCCTCCTGGCTCTGCTGGGCTGTCAGCTTCAGTAAGTATGATATTAATGTGATCCAGCAGGGCTGCAGACACAGAGGGCCCTCTGAGGACGATGGGGTTGGTCTGAGGCTACAGGAGTACTTTCCAAGGAGGCAGACACAGACATCTCATTGGTAGAAAAAGCACAGTAGATGGGATTTTTCAGAGGTAGGTTTTTTGTGAGGACTTTGACAGAACCCATATTAAGTGATCTAACCCACAAGAGTCAGACACACTATTTGGTCATGTTTTGACACAGCCTGTATTTCTGTGGTAGTCTTTACCAGGCCCTTATTATGAGTTGCTTTATTTGAGAAAATCCACTTCAAGTATTTCAAGGCACCTGTTTTTCATTTGTAATGAAGCTGTTGTGGGTGCATGCTTCATTATCATCAGCAGCACTAGTAGGACCAAATGACAACATAATCTCCTATACATAAATTCAGCACACACAGCCGTGTGCACTTGCTTTTAAGTAAAAAAAAGTAACCCAATGTTTTAATTCTCAGAAATTCACATAGTACCATTTTCATATTAAAAACAACTCTGCCCTGTGGAGGACAAAGCTGTTGTTCACTGTAGTGCAAAGGTTGGCTTTTTGCAGACATTTCCCTGTACCAGACATGTAGAATAATTTCAGATGCAATAATCTGATAAAAAGGATCAGACAGTTGTCTGAGTGAAACAGATGATGAGTGTGCTGCATCTATCCCAATGTGGCGTGACATCCAAATGGAATGATGAGAATATTGATTATGACATTGCACAGTGACACACTGATTCTGCATCTGTATAGAAGCAAGCACATTTTTAGAGAGAGGATGTTTGAAATGACAGGTGTTGTTGTTTTAGGGATGAAACAGTGGCCCAATCCTACGAACAATAAAAATACCTGTAAAATAAACAGGTGTTTTTGATTCCAGACAAGCTTTGGAAGCCTCTTGCATCTTCCAAATAAACATGGTTATTATATGGATCATATGAGATGTCTACAGCGGAGGTGGCGAGTGCAATGTTAGCACTACCCACAGAGTTACAATGGTCACATTTATGTGAAATACAACAGGTTGCCATAAACAGGACCTTTGCTTTAAGAGTGGAATTAAAATGGAGTATAGAGTTCTAACACCCACTTTAGAATTAGACTGAAAAGGGACTATAAAACTTTTTATTCTGTAAGATTTTAACAAGATGAAATGTTTCCTGCAGGATGTTTCTGCAATGTTAAATAAATAAAAGCTCAAGCTAACTCATTACCAGTGACAGCTGCAAAAATTATGTGAGTTGGGGAGTTGGCAAAGGATATTTTATTAGGTCTTCTTAATTCACACCAGCCTCATGACATGGCTACAAATGAGTCCTACTATGGTTAAAAATAAGTTCATTAATTTAAGTTCAAAGCCAAGCTCCTTCCTTGCACCATGGACAGGAGGGGGAATAGAATGTATGCAAGAACCATCTGTTTCCCCTTTCTGCCAGTCTTTCTGATAAGCTAAGCTAACCAGCTCCTAGCACAAATGCAAGAGCAGTATCAATCTTATTATCTAACTTTAGAGAAGAAAGTGCATGTCAGTGAAAGCAAACGCTGCCCCTCATTATCTTAATGAACTGCACAGTGTATAAAAAGTTGTTGCATGGATAACTATCTGTGTGAATTTAACAGTGTTAGAAGAGCTAAAGCTCCACAACAACACCATTGCGGACACATGTGAAGACATTTTTATTCAGTAACAAGAAAGAGATGTTATATTGAACATAAAGAATCTGTGAACTGATTTAGGAGGGATTTGGATGTAAATACACTTAGAAATCATAGGAAAAAGATTCTTTAGAACTTGACTAATAATCAACAGTTTTTTTCATGTTCTTCAGTAACACTTAATGATAAAAGATGCCATCGGGACAAAAATGGAATTTTTTTTTTTTTTTACCTAGGTCATTGCAAATTCACATCTCTTACTAACAAGAAGCAGAATGCAGCAGATTTGGAGCAGTGATGATTTGGGTCTGGCACAATCAACATTTTTGGCCATAATAAATCAAACTTTGATCCCTCTCACAGCTAGAGGAAACACTTAATCACTGTTTCCAGCTTATGCAGATTTTAAGACAGTTGGGAAGGGATGCACACCCAAGAACTGATTGACCTTTTTGGACAACACACTCGATGCCTGTCTGTAATGACTAGAAGTTCTGGCAGCAGACGAGACTGTAGGTTAAATCCCATGAGATCAGGCCAATTCTCACATATCCTCGTACCAAAACAAATACGGACACAACTGCCTTACATTGTTAATATCTATTTTAGGCATCAAATTGAGCTGAAAATAACAAAAATTAATTGAATTAAGTCTTGTAGGGATGTTCATTCTCCTGCCACAGTTAAGTAGTTTTTTCCTCCACTTTAGTTGTCCAGTGCACTTTTGTCACTCAGTCCTTTTTAATCACCATTCTTGAAACTCTACACTTATCTTTTATTTATTTACCAGTATGTTTCCATGTACGACGTGATGCCATCAGTCACCACTGTCGATCGTAAATATTAAATATGGAGGTGGATATTTCTTAAGACTTAATATTAGAATCATTACATGGCACACATTAAATGTTTTATCTGCTGACTGCCCACCTAATTTCATGCAGCTGTGTCATGTTATAAATGACTTTCCAATAAACTTAGAGCTTCTTACAGAAATAGAATTTGTATAAATCATATTACTGAAGCTTTTGAAGACACTCATGTTCTGTTAGTTATGTGTTTCAGTTGCCTCAAACTACAAACCTCAACCTATAGTAAAATACAGCAAATGAAAACTACACACACTTTAAAAAGAACTGTATGTTCAGTAGGATTGATGTAACAGATGATGGATCATGTATTTTAATTTTACTTAATGTATTTTTCTATTTTGACAAGGTTCTGGTCAGAACTATAGTGGATTGTTTTTACAGGTGTAGCTCCGAAAAAAATAGGCTTGAAGCGTAAACAGCTCTGTGCATAAGGCTTGCACTATAGACACTGCTTTAGTCTTCAGCACACTTCCTAGTAGTAATTCTGAGACGCTCAATCAAAATGGGGCTTGGATTCACCAAAAACAATTCTGACTTATATTATGCCCTTGGGCAAGCTGGCCTTGGCCAAGGCTTGGTCCCACACACACATACATAAATAATATTGTTCTCTCTCTCTTTATTCAAGATTGGTAAACCTTTTCACAAAACAAAACAAAAGAAGACAGCCAAGAGTTCCCAACATTAAGATGAGTGAAAACTGGTCTTTTGATGCAAAGGCCTCCTACGCAGACAGAACTCTTCCTCCTCCACCACACAGATGTACAGTATTTGGTGATGAGAAAAACTGGTGTCATTCTTTGTTCCAGTGCTTGCTCTGTGAGAGCAGGATGAAGCATATGTTGAGGCATTATGAGTCTGCTTTAGATAAACATGGGGCACTACATTGTCCCTATGTGTACAAGCATTTTTTCACAACAGAGAAGTACTGCAGAGTTTTAAATGAAGAACAACGTGGTCTCACCCCATTTTATAGCTGGTTCTATACCTTTACCTTAATCTCTGAATTCTCCCTGGCTCTATACAGTGCAAGAAAAGCTGTTATTTCAGTGTCTCAGTGTAATGTAAAATGTATGAATGGCTTCTATTATAGTAATAACACTAGAGGAGGGTTCTGGCTGTTGTGCTACAGCAGTAATGGTGCTTCAGCATCACTTACATGGTCGTATTTGCAGTAAGAGCTTTATGGGTTTCATCACTGTAGAGTATTCCTGTGAACTCAGTAGAAAGCTGAAAGACTGCGCTCCGGTTCTCTTGTTACACTGAGAATTAATCTACCTCACAGCAGCATACAATATAATACAGAATATTAAATGCAGCATTTACACTGAGACCAAAAGGAGCAGATTGGAGATTGAAATGAGCAAACATTCATCAGCCACGGAGGCTACTTATTTTGTGATGTTGCCACCATGATGCACAAAGATGCAGTTTTTCTTATTTAAGTTTCTGATATCTTGATGAGTTGAAGTGGGAAGTTGTTGAATGCTTTGTTCAGCTCCTTTACATATTGGAGAGGAGGGAATAACAATGTGTGCTTTTATTTTGTGTGGGAATCAGAATAAGTGCTGCTGGTTGGGGATCGATGCCAGAGACATTTGCTTAAAGTTGAAACATCTTCAACACCCCCAGGTTCCTGACCAAATTAACCTGTTTGGGAGCCCCAGGGCAAAGCTGTTGAGCTCACAGCCAAGTTCCAATTGAGCACAAAGCACACAGCAACCTCCCTACATTTAGAATAGAGACCCAGAAACTCATTATTGAATGTTAGTGGGATTTTGAATGAGGATTTCTTACTTCTGGAAGAAAGCCCAGACCTTTGGTTTTACTTTAGCTCAGGCCACAAGATTACATAATAATACATCTATTGTACTTGACTGATGCAACTTTACAAGTAAGGAAATTGCCAAAATGCACTTGGGCACTGCCATTGTGTGTACTGCAGTTCAGTATACATGGCTGGCCTCCTGATACCTCTCTAGTCTTTATGTGTAATTGAGGGCTAAGTGATATTAAACTTCACTACTGTAAGTGAAAAAAGTGAGTGGTAATGAGGAGCAAAATACTTCTCTAAACACCACAGCTTGAATGTAGTCGGTCTCAAATCTTAAGAAGGTTACAAGTTGTAACCTTCCTGGTAACAACTACTGAAGGTAATCCTAACTGGACTACTTAACCCTCTAAGTTTAAACCAGTACTGCAGCTGTTGAGGTAAGCTGGGGATGTTTGACTTCTCAGGGGCACATACAGTGGTTTATAATGGTAAATTTCACAGTTGTGAATTCACTCTCAAACACACGCTTCCATAAGTTTTTAAAGACTGTACATTTTAAACATCAAAGCAGTTGGCTGCTTGCGCATTGGTGCCATTTCAGCTGGTCACGCGCTTCCCAATTCTTGCAGTGTGCTGGGCGAGGCTGGAAACATAGGCAATGGACAAGCTGGGGGCAAGAGTGTGTGAACAGATCTGTTTCTACAGACATTCGGCCATATGTAGACCTCTATGGTTTGGTGTGCTAGGCAGCTGCTAGCTAGCTACAACACCTGTTGTCTACCATACAAGCATTCATTCACATTCAGCTGTTCTGTAGGCTCAATATGTGCTAGCTAGTTGGCTACGGGATGTATTTCCTGTAGATTACTTCTTCTATTGCTATTCCAGTGGTGTAGATTGTGTTTCTCTCATCAGCGACACCTGTTGTTTAGGAGAAGACTGTGGTGAATCAAGCGTGCCGCAAGCGCAGCTATGAAAGGTTTTGTCTCTGTGTCAGCATCACAGTTCACATGCACAATGTCCAGTGCGTCGAGCATAACTGTGGCTTAATTGTTTATAAAGGATTCTGGTATCCTAACCTCACTCTTTATTTTCTTCTAGAGTTCATTGAAACATGGACACAGTGTATGAAGCCACATCGTGTTATCATGTGCAGCATGTAGCCACTTTAGTGGAGACAGAACCCACTGTTGAGCAGGAAAAGGAAAGGGCAGATCATATTATATTGTTCTCTTCCTCTGTCACTTCATTCTCTCCTGTCTCATTTATTTCAAGCTGGTGTTCTCCAGTGGTTTTGGGCCTATCTGATTTTTTTTTGCCTCTCTTCAATTTTCACCTTTCTCCTTCATCCTCCATTTAATTCTGTGTGCAACTATGATATATTTCCACTGTTCATTCACTTTCCTCTCTGTACAGGCTTCATTTTTTTGTTCAACTCTCCATACCTCATTGGGGTTTGACGATACACTTAGCTTGCAAGACGAGGCAAAATATATAACAGGAAAAAAGTCTATTATGTCACTGGAAGTCACAAGATGTAAACCAATGCAGATGCATTTTGAAATGTTTTAACTAATCACCTTGTAATGAATGTCACTTCAGTTATGAATTATCATTTGCAGTAAAAGACAATATGCAAGCACTGTAAAAAAGGTTATGCCACAAACTCAACTGACTGGCTTCTCTCCTGTAGGATTTCACATGAGTCTCCTCAGACCTTTGCATGAACTGTGCATGAACTATGCATGATCTTCTAGATTTTAATTGAAGCTGTGTGTGACCTTCATTTACCCTCACACTCCATCATGCTGGCTGTTGCTCTGGTTCTGTCATGTAACGGTGTTTCCCATACATTGATCTATTTGTGGCATGCCACCACAATATCAACATTGACTGCCACATATTGATTTAAAATAGGTTAAATCTTATGTCAATGTAGTGCCGTGCATAGTGCATGCATTCGATAAGTCCCTACATGCCCAGCTCTATTTCTCTTTGTCACACACACAAACACATGACAACCATGACGACAGACCGTCTGTGAACGTGTTTGTTTGTGACACAATGCTGTCAGCCATGGAGAACCAACTCTTACAATATGTTATTAGCAAGCAAGTACGGCTAGCTAAGCTAAGGTTAGAATACAGCTGTTGCCGAGGATGCTGTTGCACACCTGTTGGCATCAAGAGTGTAAGGTCACACACTTGTTGAAAACTGGCACAGTTTGGTTTAGAATATGAACATAACCAATACAATTTTAATTAAATGTTGTTTATTTCAAATTTTTTAATGTTTTAAATTCATATGCTGGTCCTCTGCCATCCTCCAGGTGGTACTGCAGCACCCTCTGCACCCCTACTTCCCACAGCCCTCACCACATACAGTATGTTACAGCAGCCATCATATTGTGCATATAACTGTACTTTTTTGGAAATGAGTATACACTACATATGATGTGTACATACAAGTGTGACATAGTAATAATGATTAAAATATTCAGTTGATTTCGTTTTGAAGCAGCAAGAGAGGACCAGGAAGAGATGTACTGTCTTTGTTTAACAATAAATTGAAAGCAAACTTTGCGAATTTGTTTCATACATATTTGAAATGACTTGTTTTTTATTATGTTTTGTTGTTATGAACCAGACACATGTACCAATTAACACTGACTTCTTATTATTCCATCTCTTTTTTTGAATGTGCTGCCATTTTGCATAGAATGAGACAGTAAAAAGTGAATTACAGTGACGTTTCTATTTTAGTGGCAGCATTGAAAGCCGCCCAGCAGTATTCACGAGAAAAGCTGAGCTGTTTGTTTAACACTTCATTGATTTCATCAGTTATAATCTATTCAACTTTTAGCACTTTCATCTGTGATTGTTTTTTGGAGGATGTAATTGTACCAAGAGGCCAACTCTGAGTGTGTTAGATTGAGATACAGCAGTGACAGGAGGTGGTATTTACACATGGCCTGCATGTGCACACTCCAGTACGCATATTATTTATGCCTGTATTAAACTTAGAATTGCTGCAGTATATGAATGGAGATTGTTTAAGGGACACCAGTTAAGAGCTTGACAGAACCTGGAGCAGATAGAGCACTGCTTTGGGCATCAGCTCTGTGTGTGTACCTGTTCTTGTGTTTCTGAGCACATATATAGCCATGGGAGGAACATTTCAGTTGGGGGGGGTACTGTGGGGATGGCGAGTTTGAGCCACCTTTATAAAATATTTTAGTGACATAGTGTCACAGGCAAAGCAAGTGCAATCAGATGAACACTTAATAGTAGGCTAATGTGCATTTAGGCCTGTTGTAGTGGGGCAGTGCATGGAAAATTGAGCTTATTAATTCTCCAAAGTGTTCTTGTGCTCGGTATTCAACTTGTTGAAAACTGGCACAGTTTGGTTTAGAATATGAACATAACCAATACAATTTTAATTAAATGTTGTTTATTTCAAATTTTTTAATGTTTTAAATTCATATGCTGGTCCTCTGCCATCCTCCAGGTGGTACTGCAGCACCCTCTGCACCCCTACTTCCCACAGCCCTCACCACATACAGTATGTTACAGCAGCCATCATATTGTGCATATAACTGTACTTTTTTGGAAATGAGTATACACTACATATGATGTGTACATACAAGTGTGACATAGTAATAATGATTAAAATGTTGTGGGTCAAACACTGTATTTCTTCTGGCCTTTTTCTCATCTTGCCTTATTACTGAAGATCAGGGAAAGTACAGTGTATAACAGCAGACTTTAAGTGCTGACGAGAGCATGCTATAGTGGCACTGTTCTGTCTGACTTTGCATATTCTGTCATACAAACGCCATGGTCTAAACCCAGAACGCTTAGTTTAACAATCTACATAAATCATCATTATTGGAAAGTGCATACAGAGCTTTTTCATTATGCTTTTGGTTAAACATGGGTGACAGTATGTGACAAAACAATAGCAAATGCTGTATTTGTGCAAATGCAGTATAAATGGAAATGCATGTGAAAGCAGTTGTCTCTACATGATTTCTTTTTATGCGTAAAGTGCCTTCCTACATGATGTATGGGGGAAATTAGGCGCTGATGAAGAGGATATGCTTTGGTTGAATTAACTGGGATTTTTCCAGTATGATTAGTTTGTAGGTTCTTTTCTCCACACCACAATTGGTTATGGAACGATACTGGAATGGCCCGGAATGTCATTATGGAGAAGGCTGGCATTTATTTACTCAAAAATTTAGATCACACTTTTGCAAAAAAGGCTAAATGGAAAGGTCGTGTTTCAAACTGATCTATGTAGATGCTTGCCACATTTAGAACAACAGTCTTCAGCAATGCTTTATGGCCTCAGTGTGTTCCAAAATTCCCTATTGTCAGGCACTGGTGCGTGATGGGACCGTGCAGAGTGTTTGGGTTTTTCTGATCCTGCCAACCAGTCAACAGATTGCAGGCAGATCCTCCGCATGCCAGCGCTCTGCCTGGGAGAAACATTGTGGGTGGGAGAAGCAAATGAAGCCCTGCCAGATACTGCTTGTACTGCAGTGATGGCAGCCTGGCCAAACTCTCTGAGTACCTGGGTGGGCTCCAGGCCTCCTAGTGATGGTGACTGACTGCCTGACCCACGATGAACGAGCTGGATAGCATCAGTCTTTCAGCTGATCTACTAGACTGGAAGAGACTGGTCTTTGAGCCTGTTCACGCAGGCTGGTTCTGATCATATTTCATGTCAGTTCTCATTCTTTCTTTCTTTCTTTCTTTATTATTATAAAATCATAGAGCAGCTTTCACATTTGTTGCTGACCCCCTTTGCTCAGTGTGCACCTGTTCTCCCCCAGTCAGTAAACAATACACTGAGAGGTGCTAACTGATGAATAGAAACCCTTTTGTTGTTTTAATTGCAGTGAAACACACATGATCTCTGCCTCTGCAGTAACAGCAAGTGAAATTTGACAGACCACTGCTGCTGATGCTAGATTTGACATTTTGTTTATAGACTGGCAGTGACATGCAGTAAACATATACTCACAAACACATTCTGCATGCAGACAGAGAGGACACTCGTACATATTGAGCACTGAGGAAACCATTCTTTGTGTTATTAGTAAGCCCGTTCACAAAGCCCCAGTCATAATCAGTTGTCAGCTGCAGACTTTTATATTCTCTGATTTGTCCTGTGCTGATTTTTTCCTGGAGTCCTGAATGAAAGATGAATATATGCTGGGCAGTTAATTGGTTTAGCTTAGCGAGTCACATAATTTAGTGGTGCAAATTGGACCCAGCGGGCGTTGTACATAGCCAGCATAGTGGCAGCTCAGCAGAGAGTGTGCAAGTGAAGTTCAAAGCAGGGTCATGAGGAGCTGAAGTAACATTCTCTAAAGACACATTTCATTTCATTTTTTTTTTCATTTGATTTATTCTTTCAAGCATGTAAAGACAGTTGATATGTCAACACACATAATTT
>NW_018127950.1:1545513-1546215 GCF_001952655.1 Monopterus albus
GGCATCTTTGCTTAGACTGCTGCCCCCGCGACCCGGCCCCGGATAAGCGGAAGAAAATGGATGGATGGATGGATGGATGGGTTTAACACCAGATTTATACAGTGGAATAACCTTTGCTATTTTCATATTATTGGGGAACTGCCCAAGTCGAAACGACTTGTTAAAAATATGGGTTAATGGTTTGCATATCCCCTCAATTACCCATTTAACAGTTGTCATAGTGATACCATCACTATCACTAGATGTTTTGTTACCACATTTATTCACTATCTCTATATATTTGCCTTTTCAACTATGGGCTTCAAAATGTTAGTGTTTACAATGTCCGCGCCTCATTTTATTTAATCACGTGCCTGAACACCCAAGCCACATACACACACATGCAGCATCCCAGATTTTAAAATATGATGTCACTTCTACAGTAACCTCACTCCCTGCCCTATCCAAATGGAGAAAGAACTCCAATATGACCTCTAGGTGTAAATCAGAAGCAAAGTATCAGTTCCTTTATGTATCCTTTCACTTATTTGTTTTTAGCTTCAGCTGGGCAGCCTTAGCTTGTCCCAGTTTCGTCTGAATATCAACAGGCCTTTCAAAGAAGGCGACTATGACTGGCTCGTTGAGCAGAGAAGCCAGGACCTGCTCGAATGAAAACGACCACTCTGTTTCTGAGAGATCGGCCCCCACGTCCCGACTGGGGGG
>NW_018127950.1:1546680-1548053 GCF_001952655.1 Monopterus albus
TTCATTTATATAAATGTTAGATCCTTTAAGCTTCTTTGCTTGTTGCAGTATGTGTGCCTTATCTTTCTCTTTCATCAACTTTACCATCACCGCCCTCGGTCCCCGATCAGAAGGTTTCCCGACTCTGTGAGCCCGCTCCATCTCAATTTCTTGATGAATTTGCAGTTTATCCTTTAATATTTCCTTCACCTTACATTCCGCTTCCGTCCAGCTTTCTCCAGCTGACTCCTTGATTCCCTCGAAGATCAGGTTTTTTTGCTTTGACTGTACTTCCAAATGCTCCAAATTTTATCCGTTATGGCTATTAGACTCTCACAAGTTTTGTAGACATCATCCCTTGTTTCCTTGGTTTGTATTTTCTGTTCACCCATGGCTGCTTTAATCACATCCACATCTCGCTGGGTAAACTGCAAACTCGTTTTTATCTCCTCTATTTCTCTGGTCATGACGTCGAGTCTCTTGTTATTTGTCTCCATAAGTAGTTGCACAAAACCTTTGAAGTTGTCTTGTTGGTTCAACAGTGCGGTGTACATCTGCTTCTGCTGACTCAACATCTCTGTTACTTGCGCCGCTGAAATATAATCCTCTTCTGCTTCAACATCCTCATTCGCTTCTGATTTATTAGCTCTTTTCCCTCTTGGAGGCATTTTAATAGTTGTAGAATTTGTTCAAGGACTTGAAAATGTAGAAGATGTGAAAAATCGTAGAACAGACAAAAGGAGCAGTAAAGACGTCTGCTCTCGCTTGCAACCCGGAAATAACATGATAAGGTGATAATTTGATGAGCTGCAAGACTACCGCAGTATCGTTATCAAGGGTTTTGTGACATTGGTAATCAAGTAAGATAATTACTTGTGATGCTTGGTGAAGCAAGACTTTTCAATTGCACCTTTTTAAAACCAATGTCCAAAAAATTTCCCACATATGTAGTGTCTTTATTTGCAAGGATATTTTGCTGTAACTGTAATGTAATTTATATTTAACTAATCTGCAAAGCAGTAATTGTATTCAGTGACACCATGCAGCAATGTGGTAGGAGGTAGTGTTAGTGGGCCTGTGAGCTTCATGCACCAAACAGAAATGCCCTTTCATTAGACAACAGAGGGTGTTGATGATGATGAGCAAAAAAAAGGATACACAACCCGAAACCTGCGCCTTTACATACACAGCACTTCATGTCTGAAAGGGGTATAACTAGCCTACAATGTTGGGCTGAGGACCAAAAAGAATCTTTTAAAATAGTTTTATATGCAGGCTATTGTTTAACCAGTTAGTGTTGTTACGATTTTATTTAACACGTGCACATCTAATTTTGACAATGCCACAACCTCCGAGGACACGTTCCATCACGTACCCCCAGTGATCTTTAGTGC
>NW_018127950.1:1548144-1559179 GCF_001952655.1 Monopterus albus
TGGTCCTAAAGCATTATTTTACATTTGCTGTTGATTAATTTGCTGTTGACTAATTGATTAACTGATTGTTTTAGAACAGCTTTGGTTCAATATTATGAGCTCTAGAGGTGTAAGGTTTTTTTCTTTAGTGGATGGATAAAATACTTGTCATTCATTCATACTGAATATTTATTAGTAGTTTAAAATGTATGGATTTTCTGGTAGATACTGGTGGCTTCCACCACAGTCTTGTTACTGCTGGTTTGACTTGAGCCTGTGCACTTGCATTGTTATGTTCTCTCAAGATTTGTTGTGCAAAACCATTAACATGGAAATGCTGATTATTGTAGTGTATTCATGGGGTTTTTATTTAATTAAGAGCTCCATTAAGACTTTTCTCTAACTCTTCTGCAGGTAATGCATCAGTTTACTGCATTAGAAAGAGAGCAGACTGAAATATAATAAAAAGCATTCATTACTGTAACACATCTCAAGCTGTGTACATACTTTTATAATTTCCATCGTCTTCTGTAGTCTTGACTCTCTGACCTCTGGATGAATTAAACCTTTAGAGAGTGAGAGTGGCATCATGTTGCCTCCAGAAAATGTTCAGATAGAATTAGTGGTAAACAAAGCAGAAGTTGATGTGACCTTGGCCTGCCTCATTAGAGTCTCTGTACTGTAGTGTTGTCATTAATGTTTACCACCCATCTTGATGTGAGACAAAGTAACACTGGCTGCTCGGGTGGTAAATCACTTGCTGCCCCCCCTCTTGTTTATACTATCTTACATTTTCTCACATACAGGGTGTCTGATATTAAAGGCAAGTGTGTGGGGATTAGATAAAAGTGCTCTCCAAATCGATATAATTTTATGTTTTTTGAACAGAGGCGTGTATTGTTTCCATTAAGCCTCCTGTGTTTTGGGGGTGGGGGGTGGGGATAACTGTTGAGTTTGATTGAGTTTGCACAAATTGCCTTCCAACACCTACAACACCACAAAAACAAGATCAACAGCACAGATAGATGTGATTTATGATTTTGGCTTCAGACCTAAACAAGTCTGAGCTGCTGGTTTGTTGTTACAGGATGTAATGAGAAGAGAGAGAGCTGCATTCAGCCAGACCATTGATTGTTGGAACCCCCCCGAGCCCTAAATATGGTTAAAGTTGAAATAAAGCTCAAAAAGTAATGTTTGAAAAAAGATACTGTTAAATATCAAGCAATAGGAAACCAGAACCGATCTGAAGGGTATTAAGCCCTTCATCTTCTGAAGCAGGAAACCATTATGGCCCAGGGGCTTTACCTGTAAATCAAGTGAAAATTACAACCAGCACTGACCTGTGGTTCACTATTATCTAGTGTACATCAGTCTCTCTCTTCCATAACAAGGAAAGGGCAGAATGTTTTCTGCCATTAAATGTGCAGACGTTTCTGCATAGAGTTGAGAGCAGGCAATTGATAGTAGGATGATTAAGGTAGTAGTGATTTAGTGCTAAACTTTCTCAAAGTTTAGGGACTTCCAAAAAAATGTCTGTAGCCATGCCAGTGGCTCTATGAAGCTGTTTGTAGGTACAGCTGTGCTTTGAGCTAAATGAAACAAAGTCACAATAACAGTGATAGCATGCAGATGTTAACCACATTCAACACCATCACCATTTAACTACAGCTGAAGTTTGGGGCAGTTGTATTACTTTTGCAGATACTGGGTCTGATTATGAATGACAAGTCCAGGGATCACCAAAGTTATTAACATTCATCTTGAGGTGAACAGTATTAGCTGTTGTTACCAAAGCTCATGGCTTTTCCTCCAATAGTTAATGCATTAAACATTAATGGCAACCTTTACATTACCTTTATATTACATTATTTTATATACTAATCATGCATACCAGCAGGACTATGGTCTTCAGACTGCCTTTTACACTGACCCAAAGTGATTATGGAAATCTATCCAACAGCTGAAGGGATAGTCTGGTCAAAGTGGTGGACCGACTAACTGACCAGACATTGCCATCCATAGATCCACACTGCTACTGAAGCATGACTATTAAAGTGTCAAAATCAAGGCAGCAGTGACTGAGATCTCCAGATTGTTAGGCTCTAGTGTGGATCAAGCTAAAAAAAAAAGGCCCTGCATTTCACACAATGCAATACCATAATATACAATTTCACCTGCTTGGTAAATGCTCTTACCTTTCGAACTCCATTTTCCCTTTTGCTTTGCTCCTGTGCATAGTGAAAATGGTGTACTCAAAGATCTGAATGTGATGGGAGTCCTCATAAACCACTGGTCTCTAGCCCTCACTGATGAGTACTTTGATACACAGGTACCCTTTGGACATTGCTTGAGAGTTTCAGTTGATGGCGTGTTAATGAGTTTGGCAGATTTTTTGGAGTAAAATTGTCATATTTGTTTCCCCAGCACTTGTTGTTTCCCCAACAACACAGTTTTATGACATACAATGTTAACTGGCAGTGACAAATAAGGTGCAGCAGTATAGTGGATTTTTCCCCCTTCTTTCAGCTCCTGGTGTTTGTTTGTGTGTGGTCATTTTGTTGGTGTGTGTTGGTACGAGAGTTTGTGTCATTTGTAACCTGTCTGGTTCTGACCTGAGTGGGGTAGGTTTGTGGGTGGGCAGGGGATAAGAGGGTTATTCTAATTCAACAGAGGGTGGCAATTTTCTAATTTAAAAGCATTTTTAGATGTAATTCAAATCGTGCTTTTAAGGTTCAACTAATTAAATGCACTTTCAAAGAACATTTTTCTTGGTGAATGCCTCAGGTGCTCTTTTGAATCTGTGAACAGAGGCTGTGGTGAAACGTTAAAGTTCAGCAACACAGCTATGTGATGCAGTGTAACAGACACGATTAGGCTAAACCATTCACTCCATTGATCCATTGATGCAGTTTTTCCATCAAGGCCAACTCAAGACATGATCTGATTTCCTCTGGTGTGGTTTTTTCACACTTACATGTCCAAAGTCCTAACAAATGTTCACTGACTGTCAGGAGGATGGATGGCTATTGTTGTTTCTCTGCAGGCTGACATGACTGACTTAAGAGTGTTCATCAGTGCATTCTCGCTGTCAGGCTGCTGTGTTTCTTTTCCTTTTTTGTGTTTTGTAAAATCTTTCGATTTGCACCACTCAGCTAATTCAACAGAAGACATGTTTAGCTAAGCTATTAGTTTAGAGATGGTTCATAGTAGGTACAGAGTTAGAAAGTGTTTGCTGAGATCAGGATGAATCAAGTTTACTCTGTTAGAGGAGATGACTGCACGGAAACGTTTGATTTCGGAAATTATTTGGGATAGAATGAAGCGTTGACATAATCAGTTATGTTGATTCTATAAATATGTCAATTTGCGTGGAATGTTTCTTTGCCTCATAGTGTTTAGTTGTGGTGGCTCCCTATCCCGGGCATGCTTAAAATGAGACAATAGTCCCAACATTACTGTTGCTCCGTAATAGACAGGAGTTACTGCAATAGGCTGTCACTACACCAGCGCCGTATAGTGTTTTTCATAATCCTTGTAAAACCTGGGGCCTAACCTGCCTAAGCAATGTTAATTCTTTATCTAGAAAATTTAAACCTACTGAGATATAGCACAACCCATCAGTGTGTTCTACCATGTTCTTTTCTTGCTGTGAGAAAGACACTGTAACTTGTCAGTTTAATGACATTTCACAGGTTGACTTCACAGATAAAGTGACCTTGGTTTATGCTGATGGCTCCGAGTCAGTTTTTGCAAACATCATAATTCAGGCGACCAGCTCAAGGTATTTTGCACTTCACAGGACTTTCTCACTGCAGTGTCAGAAAGTGTCAGCAAGGTGGGAAATAACTTTAGCAGAAAGCAGCTGTGTAGCGAGCAATAAAGCAGTACGGTGACATCTGAAAGGCCTGAAAATCAACCCAGTCTTAATGGTCCTGCTAGAAATGATGATGCAACATCTGCTAACAACTGCAGCAGTGTCTCAAAAACATAAAGAAATATAAATGAACCTGTCTGGTCAGCCATTCCTCTTTTTGCTCTCTGCTCTTATCTGATCCTCCCTTTTTTGCACACCTCGTATCCCCCCCAAGCTCATGTCGGCAACCTTCCTCTCTACACCACATTTACATTCACATTTTGCATCATATGTCATCTGTATTGCTTTTTGATTGCTGTGCATCAGCAGCTCTACTTTCCCACTGACTGCCTCTTGTCTCACTGGGAGCCGTTTTGCATCAGGGTGAACTGGAGTAGTGGAGTCAGGTATTAGGAGTCAGCAGGACTCCCAAGAAATTGAGAGGCCCTGAGTTGTAATCCTGCACTTTACCTCTTCCTGTGCTGACAGAGTGGTCCAGAGAGGATGCAGCAGCAGATTAAAGAGGCTCTCAACTTGCCACACACTACTGCTCTGTGTCTGTGTGTTTGCATCCAGAGGAGAAAGGATCATCTTAACATCCTATCACAGGCACACACTGATCTACTTCTCTCATTGAGTCAGTAACATCATCAGGGTTCACTACTGTATGGTCTCAAGGGGAAATAATTTATATTGTTCGCTCCAAACAGAACTGTTTTTCATGTTTATTTATGTGATTGGCTCTGTCATCACACAACTGCTAGAGACGTCCTCTGAGAAAATGACAGCACAGCTCCTTCTTCACCATGACAGACCAGTACATCGACCGCATTACTGCAGAAGCTGCACCGATCCACCTGTCAATCTCATGTTCCATCCTTCCCCCACTCGTGAACAAGACCCCAAGATACTCGAACTCCTCCACTTGAGGCAGAAGCTCTCCACCAACCCGAAGAACATAAACACTAGGATAAATGTAGGAACAAAGAAGCCTTCCAGTGGCTGGGTGGTGACACTACACTCACCATCAGTTGCCAGAACATTCCCAGTGTCACCAGAGGGGCTCCGTAATAATATTTCTGTCTTGTGCAATTCCCTGAAAAACTGCTCAGCTATGATATGTTCCTTCCAGTTTGGCTTGATCAGAAGCTTCTGCATAAATGTTCAACAGAAATCTACCTTCCTAGTCTTTGTCTGCAATGAACCCGATCACCCTCTTTGCTCCCCTTTATGTTTAGTTTTAATCATTGGGGGGAGGCATGATGATTTCTGCAACTTTACAAAAACTGACAATTTAATCTTCAAATCCATTTTATGCTGTGACTGACCTGCTGTGCAGAGGTGAGAAAGGAGCCAGGTCATACATTCATAACTACTTCTGTGACTTTTCATGTATGCAACCAACACTATAGAGCACCAGGAAAAACTGTCAGAAATATACGACTTTGGCACCATATTTAAATGAATAGTGTCTTACGTCTCTCTGTGACATCAGCTTTTCACTCTTGCTTCCCAACAAAACTGTCCTGATCAACTTGCACTGTTTGAGTTTTTAACTTTATTTCTCAGGACTTCCATACTAAAGCTACAGTGGATGATGGAATTGTGCATACACAGTATACTCTAGATGAACATGAATTTCTCTCACAAGTACCAGTTTTGGGTAGAAATGTGACTCATCTGATGTTGCCTTAAGGCCCTGCACTTCAGTGTATGAACCACAGTCTGAACCTGATAAAGTACAAATATGAACCCTGAGAATGTGTTCTGCTATGGTTTTGATCTAGAAAAAACAGCTATGATCAAAACCTTCCTGTACATGATTAGTTGATGTGACTTCTAAAGGACTCTGAACATGTCCTTGCTGCATCCTCTGCATTCTTTTTTTTTATTTAATCAGCTTGACTGTCTGTTAAAGAATATTCAATTTTCAATTCAATGAAATTTTATTTGTATAGCGCCAAATCACAACAAAGGTCACCTCAGAACCCTTTACAAAGTAAGGTCTAGACCTTACTTATTATTATTATTATTATTATAGAGGGAAAACCCAACATATCCCCCTCGAGCAGCACTTGGCGGCACTGGGGAGGAAAAACTCTAACAGAAGAAACCTCCGACAGATCCTGGCTCTTGGTGGGCAACCTTCTGCCTCGTCTGGTTAAGGTGAGTGAATAGAGAAGAGAGAAAAGAAAAGAAAAGCAGCAAGACACAACAAACACAAGAATAAACAGTCAAGCTCTGGGCAGGCTGAAACGTAGAGCTCCAGAGCCAGGGCTACCTGCAGAAAGGTACAGGGAGAGAGAGGGGGGACACTACGGGAGAAAGGAGACACACGGGGAGGCGACAGTGGTGCGGTTGGTAGAGCAGTCGTCTCCCAACCGGAAAGTTTGAAGGTTCGAATTTTGGTGCCTGCAGTCCACATGTTGAAATGTCCTTGGGCAAGACACTGACCCCCCCAAGTTGCCCGCGATGGCGGCACGTATGCACTGCAACAGCCCGGGGCCCCTCGGCTCCAAACAAGATTTTGTTGTACATGTCACAGTGACAACAAAATAAAGCTTCTTCTTCTTAGTGACATGTAATGGTGGCATACCCATACATGGAGAGGAGAGCAGAGGAGGTTTTCTCACAGTGGATTATTCCTAGAGAGGAAAGGAGATTTTTTTCAGAGTGGATTGTGCAGTGTTGTTCTTAGAGGAGCGGGGATCTTCTCACAGTGGATTTTGCAGCAGCATTCTTAGAGAGCACAAGGGATTTTCTCAGAGCGGATTGTGCAGCGTTGTTCCTAGAGAGGAGAGGGGGTTTTCTCATAGTGGATTGTTCCTAGAAAAGAGAGGAAATTTTTTTTCAGAGCGGATTGTGCAGTGTTGTTTTTAGAGGAGCAGGGATTTTCTCACAGTGGATTATTCCTAGAGAGGAAAGGAGATTTTTTTCAGAGTGGATTGTGCAGTGTTGTTCTTAGAGGAGCGGGGATCTTCTCACAGTGGATTTTGCAGCAGCATTCTTAGAGAGCACAAGGGATTTTCTCAGAGCGGATTGTGCAGCGTTGTTCCTAGAGAGGAGAGGGGGTTTTCTCATAGTGGATTGTTCCTAGAAAAGAGAGGACATTTTTTTTCAGAGTGGATTGTGCAGTGTTGTTTTTAGAGGAGCGGGGATTTTCTCACAGTGGATTGTGCAGCATTGTTCCTAGAGAGGAGAGGATATTTTCTCAGAGTGGATTGTGCAGTGTTGTTCTTAAAGAGGCAGGGATTTTCTCAGAGTGGATTTTGGTTTTGGTAGTGTCCATAAAGCAAAGAGGGTTTTTCTCATTTCAAGTTGAGTTCTTTGTGTGTGGATGAGTGTGTAATGTCTGTTTAAATGCAGAGAGGAGGGTTTTATTCATTTGCTCATAATAAGCTCTGTGATTATTGATGTTACAATGTCAGTCCTCTCCTCAGTAAATGACTGTGTCCTCTAATGTGCATCCGTGGAAAGGGATTAGTGAATGATATTGTTATGGTGCAGGTTGAGAGCCCATTTTGTGTCTGTTTGACACTTCGGTCAGTCAACCTTCGTGTGCTGTAGCCTTCAGTACTTTTGGCCCTCAGAAGTAGAAGCCTGCAGTCAGTTTCTCCACAGAGCAGTTTAAAATGTTTGACCACCGTCATTGTGCACAGTGAAGTATACTACTCCATGAGGCTCCTGTTGAAATTAACATTCAGGCCATTTGTATTAAAGGAAATGAAATCTGTCACTGCTTGAATTTGGGCTCAAAGGAGAAGGTGGGTGGCAGCTGGGTTTGTGATGGCCTACTTGACATTGATTTGAGTTTGATTAACACCAGCCTAGCGCAAAGAAATTCTAAAGATCTTATAATTGTCTTCAAGACTAGCTCGCTTTAACACCAGTGTGAGATTTTGATTAATTTTTCATACTTCTGAAATACAGCTCCTTCAAAATAAAGTCTCCTTGTGTCACATTGATCTCAAAATGTTCCAGACTTTTTCTCACATCCTTTGCTCTTGAGTTACTGTATCTCTAAGATCCCAAACCAGACTTTTGGACCTATAAATACTGTATTATCATCTTTTATGTTTACATTCTTACATTGACAGTTGCAGTTTTCTTACAACAAAAAGCAAAGCTTAAGCTTAACTTTTATTTTCATATTGTCGACTAAAAGCTGGCACACACTACATGATAATCAGGCTAAATTGGTGTCCAATTTGCCCCTACCAACAATCAAGGGGTGGGGGGCTTTCCTGTCTCGATGTCCAAATGATCCTATAATGTGATGGGTTGACACACATGATCTTAATGCTCCCAACTTGCTCACAGTCTTTCTGATTTTATATATATGTATCAATCATGTTTGATATTTACCATTTGAAATCCTGTAGTGTGAAAGGAACATTGATGGAATATTGAGCAGAAATCAGCAATAGCCAGTCTGATATGTAACATTAGGCTAACTTTAACTAGCTGTTACCTTGAACTAGCCTGAAGTTAGCTTCGTTTTACAAACTTCACTCATCTCCAGTACCTTCTGTAGGGTTTTACAGTCCATGTTGTTCACACTTCTCCATCCATGATTGCACCCAAACTCTGCATCTTCATCCTCTTTTTTTTTTTCTTTTAGCCTTTTCAGCCCAAACTGCACTGCATATAAACAGTGCCAACTGCTGCCTGCTGTTCATGTTTTTTTTTTGGTACAACTACACAAGGGACTTCGTGGGATTTACCGGTGTGTTTACTGCCAGAACTTCCTGTCTTTACTGATAATCATTAAGTATGTTGTCCACAGTGGTTCTCAGTCATAGGTGTGTGCCACTTCCTGGCTGTCAAGGACAAAAAATCTGTGTGAGTTAAGTGTGGCCTGCTCAGTCTTAGAAGATTTTAGCCAGTTGTTAAGTGTGCACCTAGCTTAACAGCTGTTAAAGTTGGTACACATTTTCAGAAAAGCTGTATTTATATATTTTGTTTTATTTATTGCCTTGACAGATGTTTACCAGAATTTAGGATGCCAAAGACAACATCTGCACAGTATAGCAACACAACATTTCAGTCTAATAGAGATCTTGGTCAGGCGCTGGCAACTGAACACCACAAAGCAGAAGAGCCAGTTTAAGGCAAACACATTCATCACACAGATAGCTGAGCTGCATGACTGAAAGTCAGCTGCTCACAGAAGAGCTGGATAACACTGTCTGGTTCTCCTGAATAGGGACGAGGCACATCTCTGTTAGGAGGGCGACAACAGAGAGATGCATTAAAAGTATCAAACAAAAATATATTAAATCTGGTACATCAAAAATTCAGTCAGATATCCTTATGACACCATATGGGAGAATCCTAATTCATCATTTTACATGGCTCTGTTTGCACAAATAGAATATTATGTTTCTCACGTATATCTCAGTTCTGTCCCTCCTGTTTCTTTGTAGCCTAATACAAAATGTCCATTCAGGAGAAACCACTATTTTAGGAAAGAAGGTTACTTTCCTTAAAGGTGAGGTTGGCAATTCTGGAAAATCCAGCAAGAAGAAGCTCAACTCGTGCAAAGACAGGGTTGCACAAGTAAGAAGTAGGTGGACAGGCAGGTAGGCTGTCCAATGGTTTTGCTTATGTGGAGTAAAATTATTGGTTAGGCTTTTAAAGATAATCACTTTATTTAGCCAGGTATATTACACACACAAGGAGTTTGCTTACGGTATAGAACTGAGGCAGTCATCTGCGGCGTCAACGCACACTGATGGCTCTAACCATTCAGGGAAACATGGGGTTCAGTGTCTTGCCCGAGGACACTTCAACACGTGGACTACAGGCACTGTGATTCAAACCTCTAACCTTCCGGTTGGGAGATTATCACTACCCACCGAATCACAGTTACCTTCCACACAACATCAACTGCATCTTCCTCTTCTCTGAGGCACTGCTGGGATTTGAAACCAGGATGTCCTGTTGTAACAATATATGTAACAAAAAATGCTTCTAAAAAGAAATACCAACCCTGCCTTTAAACTGATCCTAGCCATTGCTCCATATTTCTCCTAAGGCGGTATTTAGGAGGAGAAGTTCAGACTCAAAATAATGACGTGATCTACTTGTCAGGAGACAAGAGATGTCTTTCAAAGTTCATTAAAGCCTCCACCAGAATTTTTCTCATCTTGTTATGTATTCAGGTTCTGTAATTTAAAGCTTTGTTTGTGTGTGAGGGAGATGAAGCCTTTCAGAAGCAGTCCATGTGCATTGTAATCACTCACAGATGGGTGGCAAATGAAAGGAAAACCCAGTATATCATTATCATCATCATTAAAGCTTTATTTTCCTTTTCATTTTGCTCATTCAGTCAAAGCCAAGAGTCAGAACAGTGAATATTGTTTAGCATAACAATCTGTAATTTAGAGAGAGGTGAGCTCATCTACAAAGCTGAAGTTGCTGCTTTTTGGCGTTTCAGGAAATGCTCTAAGATTCTGAGATACTTCACATCAGGAGTGTAATTTAAAAGTGAACTTATAAACTGATTACAGCATCTGATCACTTCAGCATTTGCTGTCAATTGGAGAGTGAAGGATAAATGTTTCTGATCCTTCTTTTGGCATTTGAGAACAGACATCAATATGATAACACTGAATATCATTAAAGAAGGTAAAGGTTTAAAAATAAGTTAAAGTTAAAACAAAAACAGTTTAGCTGCTTTATATCACATACAGTGGCAAATTAAAGTGTGGTTAGCACAAGAAATAAAACAATGTACAGGAAAACATGAAAAAGTATATTTGTGTACCACAAACTTTAACCAGTGGAATTTACAGACTGTACTTCCCAAATATTACCAACATGTGAACATTCCTACCCGGGACAAGAACACCCTGGACCATGTTTACAGTAACATACGTGGTGCATACAGGGCTGCACCCCGCCCCCACATTTCTTTGTTCCTGTATCCAGCTTACAGACAAAGACTGAAACAAACAAACCCTGTCACCAAACAAATTAAACTCTGGACCCCAGAGACTGAAGGCACCCTGCAGGACTGTTTCGCCCAGACAGACTGGGA
The DNA here is from genome assembly GCF_001952655.1 of Monopterus albus. NCBI lineage: Eukaryota > Metazoa > Chordata > Actinopteri > Synbranchiformes > Synbranchidae > Monopterus > Monopterus albus. Next base: position 1,559,019 of record NW_018127950.1, read on the forward strand.
TGTGTTTAAAGCTGCAGCCACCTCAGAGGATTTTCTGTCAGCATACAGGATTATGCTGAGTATGACCGGATACATTAGTAACCCCCCCACCCTCACAAAAAGGGCTATTGATATGTAACATGAAATGCATAGCGAGTACAGACCGAGGAAAGCCATCACAG
>NW_018127950.1:1559877-1566956 GCF_001952655.1 Monopterus albus
TGAGGACCTCACTTGGACACTTAACACCACACAGCTGGTCAAGAAGGCCCAACGGCGGCTGTACTTGCTGAGGAGGTTTGGCATGTCGCCTAGAATCATTTACAACTTCTACAGCTGCGTCATTGAGAGCATCCTGACCAGCTGCATCACTGTCTGGTATGGCAGCACTACTGCTATGGACCGCAAGCACCTGTAGAGACTAGTAAAGACTGGGGAGAAGATCACCAGGAGAAGCAAAGTGGCAGGGGTTGTCGGCATGAAAGCAATGACGAACTGGCAAGGGAAAGGTATGTGAGCTGGGCTTAAGCAGGGTAAAAGACTAAGTGAATGCAGCTGGTGATGATTAAGGAATGTGTGGCAGGTGTACAATGTGGCGTAATCAGGAACCAAAAACAAAGAGAGGGAGGTGAGAGAGGCAGGTGCAGCTGAGCAAATCTGACAGCCCCAGCCCCCTTTTTTTAAAACACATAAAAGATCAGAAAGGCACCAGGCCCAAGCAGTGTGACCCCCTCCTGCCTGAAAGCTTTTGCTGGTAACCTGGTCCCCATTTTCACACAGGTATTCAACAGATCATTGGAGATGTGTGAAATCCCGTCCAGCTTCAAATGTTCCATCATCATCCTGTTGGCCCATCTGTTGGACCCCCTGAAGTTTTCCTAACAGGTCAGTGGATGATGCAGTCAACCTGACTCACTGTTCAACTCTATCATCCCGGACATCCTTGTCAGGTTTGCTCGGCCGCTCTGGCCTCCCTCACCTTTCCTACTGTCTCTTGCCCATTAACGCCTTTGACATTTCACATAAAACATGCAATGTAAGATTAAAGATTAAAAACACACATTAGAACATTTGTACAACTTTATAATCTAATGATGGAAAAGTTCAGATCAAGTAGTTTGTTTTTAATAAAAACAATGCACTGACATGCATTCACCCCAGGTATAAATAAGGCTGGGCTAAATAACAGAGCAACGTCTCTGTGTAATGCAACACGGTTCACATCAGCACAAACTACATCCTCCCCAGTGATCACACAGTTGAATCAACACAACCAAAGCTGAACTTCACCTAAGATTTGTTGTTATTATTTAAGGATTTATTATGTTTATCACTTTTCTGCACTTCTAGTCAAGCGTTTAAATGCACTTTCCCATTGAATTGAATGGAGAAGTGTGTCCAAACCTCTGCCTGTTAGTATAATTCACAATGTACTGCATTATAGTATTTGCACTATGCACTGTATCCTATTTATTGCTATGTAAGTGTTAACATCAGTTTGATATGTGCATGTGGATGTTATGGTCCATCTCCTTGATTGAAGAGTTTCTGTGGAGGCTTTGGTAAAACGAAAGAATCCTATTCTCAGTGTACACCCTGAAGATGTTCTGACTTGTTGGCTTTTTACTCAGCCGTGTTGTGTAGTTTCTTGTTTAATGAATTGGGCTTTTCACGGCCCTGTTGCTGACTTTTTGTTCCAGCTTTGATAGCCTGTTGGAGCCTCATTGCTCAGCCTGTTGTGACAAGCTGCTGCTGTTCTGCGCACAAGCATGTGATCCACCTTATTGGTCTGGGAATGTACAAAGGGATTTGTTCCACACAAGTGGAGGTAAATGGGTGTTAACACTCATTGGTGACAATGCTGCATGGCTTTAAATCCCTTTCCCCCTCAGGATCAATGTAGAGCACAATCCAGGGACCAGCATGATGACATGATGCCACACACACTCAGTTTGAGCTCCAACAGCGACTGGAACCTACTGTAAATTAGTATGTACAAGCTCCATCCATCAGGTCAGTTATTAGGTAGCTGTTTTATTCATAATGTAGGTAGGTACATTTACCGCCTTTGGAGTGGGCGCCCACTTCTATGGAGAGTAGCCACAGAACCAAATCATGTCTGTTTATAGACAATATGTCTGTGGACTGGTGAATATCTAAAGTCTCTGAGACAACTCTGTCAGCCTTTCCAGCTGCATGCAGATCAACAACTCTTGATTGTAGGTCTTCTGAGATCTCTTTTTTCGTGATGCCTGGCTCACATCAGCTGATGCTGCTTGTGAACAGCACACTGACACTGTTTCAGTGTTTTTATAAATCAAGGTAGTTCTAGATCACGTCTCCATTCTTTTTTCATTGACTGGACTCCAGGTTTGCTAACACCTGACTCCAGTTGATATATAATGACATCAGAAATCTTGTGTTTCAATAAAGAAAAGTTACAAAAATGTCAGTGTATGCTGTCAGTTACAGTTCTTAGAAAGAAAGAAAATAAGGATCTGCTAAAATCTGAATCAGCAGGTCAGAAGGGAAATGGTAGAGAAACAGGAAGAAATGGTCCTTGGGGTGTGTGACAGCTGTCAGGTCAGATGTGTGTGTGTGTGTGTGTGTGTGTGTGTGTGTGTGTGTGTGACTGAAGGACGAGTGGATTTGAACAGTTGGTGTTGTGGTGTTGTGCTGTGAGATGTATTAAATACTGACTTCCTCATTCACTGAGATCTTCCACAGGCCACTTCTTAGCTGCAGAGAGTGATAGATGGTTCCTATTATAGTGAGGGAGGCAATTAAGAGAGACAAGGAGAGCCGATCCCTCTCCCTGTCTGCAGTGATGCTGCAGAGCAGAGATACACTGTTTTATTTCATGGTCAAAGTTTTTAGCATTTATCAAACTCACTTCTATTAGATTTTATTATGAATCACTTTTTTGATTTGTATATAAGGATGTATTTATTTATTTATTGCTTTTACTGACCAAAGCTCTTTCTCGCTACTCCCTATGTTCATATGTCTTTCAACTCTCATACAAATGGGCTTGCTCTCTGTCAGTGCACTTTTTCTTTCTTTCTTCCTTTCTGTTTTCGCTGCTTCAAAAGCAATGCAGCTTTCCTGTCCAGCTGTGTGCTCCAGCATGGACACAGAAGTACTTCTTATCAGCACCATAAGTCTGATGCCCTGAACACTCCTGCTCCCACTAAAGGGATTACTTGGACCCCTTACATCAGTGCCTTGCTTGGACAAGTATTTCTGTTTGGTCATTTCCTCGTTTCCTGCTCCCAAGCCAAGTCTGCACTGCCAAATGGTACAAGTGTTCAGAGGAGTGGGGGCTGTTACCTTGGGAACACAACCTAATGATGTCGCTATTAAATCATACTCTGCTGGCTCAGGACACAGACTTCAAAGCAGAGCCACTTTCAGAAGTCTTCCTTAAAGTGGCCCGTTGTGCCACTGCAGCTACAACCTGCTGAGACGTCCTCACCCAGCTGTCAACACTTCACAGCCACACTGTTAAAGAATGTCTAGTGCTGTGTTTGTGTGTGTGAAATTCATTTCTGCAGTGTATTACAACAGAAGTAGGTCATGTACTGAAATAAATGCTGCCACAACTACTGTGACGAGAAACTATATATTTTTAATATACAACAGTGAAATCAGTTAAAAAGTCCAGAGACACTACGTCACACAGCAAATGTGATAGATTTAATGAGGCTGACACTTAAAAACAAAAAGCCTCAAGCTTTACAAAAACTTAACTGTTATTGCATTTAAAATTTAACTATTTTTATTATTAAAGGTTTTTGTATTTGGTAGTGGCATAGCTCTAGATATGGTGATGTCTGGTCCAGACTGAAATATCCCAACATCTGTCGGATGGATTGCCATGAAATGTGGTGCAGACATTCATAGTCCTCAGTGGATGAATCCTCATGACTTTGGTGACCCCTTGACTTCTTCTCCTGTGCCACCATAAGGTCTAATTAAGCCAGGTTAAGCCCGATAATTTTCTCTAGTCTTTTCAACTATCCCCATACGGAGATTAAAACCAACAGTGAGCTGCCTCCTCATTGTTAATGTCTGTCAGAGGATTAGCTTATTACCTAAACCATGTCGTAAACCTTACACATGTTCTGTCTTTCTCAGAGTTGGCAGTGGAGATATGACAGGAAGTGAAGCAAGATTTAGGAAACAACACCCCAGAAGGTCCCAAACCGGATGTTTTATTGGGATCTATTTGCTCAGTAGTCAGGGAAAAACATGCCTTCTTACTTATGATTTCATGAGGAGGTTTTGGTGAATAGAAATGTTTGTCTTGTGTCCTGCATGTCCGGCTATCATTTTATCAGATTTTTAAAAATACATGCAGGTGTAGGCTGATTGAGTTTGAAGTTAGTGTTGCTCTGTTATTTGCTGTCACACATCATCTTCCTTTATATCCAAATTTATTTGAGATTCTTTGTTATTTTTATTCAAAGCTGTCACTGTCTTGTATATATTGAGAGCACGGACTCTTCAACTCCAGGTCCTTTTTCTGTAGCTCCATCCTTGGCATGTATATTTTCACAGTGAGAATAATTTTAATTGAATCCATTAAGCATGCAGTTGTATTGCTGACATGACAGAAACTGAGAGTGGGCTCAGCTAACTTTGTTCACATTAGCAAAAACTACAGTAGCATACAACATTTCTAGCAGCTTTCATACACTCTTTTAAAACAACTCTAATTTCCTTTCTTGTGCTGCACAGCAGTGGCCTTAAGAGGAAGTAGACAGTATTGTTTCCTACTGTGAAATACTTCACTATAAAAGTATCAGCCAGAAATTTAATGTCTTACCTGAATAATTCAATGTGATGTTTTTCTTCTTAGTATTAAAGTATCATTATCTTTCCTATCCTACACCCTTGGCTATTAGAACAGGTGCTGTGAGATTAATATGGGCAGCTGTGGGAAATCAACCAGCATGCACTGTGGCAGTGAGCGTATGGACATAGGTCTCATGTACAGTATGTCTGTGTTTCTGCATTAATACTGGTGTTATTTTGCTGTTGTTGCACTTCACAGTTTGTCACGTGAACAAATCAGTTAGGCTCTACGAAACATTCAGGGTACGCCTGCTGTTTCTAATAAAGCTCTTGTCCAAGTTCAAACCATTGCTTTGCCAAGTTCTACTTACATGTGAATTTTGGCTCAACACAATATTCATTACTTGCACAGTTTATTTATTACATATACGGAGGAAGACACACATGAGAATGAACCACACGTAAGCACCACCAAACTGTAGCATAGTTTTCAAAAATTGGAGGAGTTTGTGTTGAAAACACTGCCTGAACTGTGACTGAAGGCGATTTTTTTTTTTAATAAATTCATACCACTGGACATGATGCCCACTCTGTGGTGTGTAGGAGGCAGTTTGTATTCTGTAGAGCTTATTCTGTTAATTTATTTATCGATTAGCCAACTAACAGAAATATAATCAGAATCTATTTTGATAGTTGATAAATATTTTAGTCATTTTGTGAAGCAAAAATAGTAAAACAAGGATGTTCATAGACTAAATAATTAATTGCAAAAATAATCTGCAGATAATCATTTTGGTGGCAACCTAGTGTGTTCTTACTGTTTCATTTGTGATCATGACTTACATGTAAGTTGTATAAGGTTTTGCTACACTTAATGGTTGATTTCTTAAATTATATATATATATATGATTGGATTTATAGATAAATCATTTAATTGATGAAAACAAATGGGAAAAAGTTTTTCATACAGCCTCCCTAAAGTTGTGTCCCCACTAGTGTAGCTTTTGTGCCCAAATATTTAAGAAAAAGCTGATGAGACCATCTTCATGTTACATTAAAATCTTTGTATTATGTGTTTTGGGATTTATCCTTAACATATTCTAAATAGTTCTCTTCCTTTTTGTCTCTCTCTTTCCCCATTGGGCGAACTGTCCTCCATGCCCCTCCTACTTCTGGGTCACCTTCCCTGTTCCTCTGGGCTCCACCACCTCCCCTCTGGCTATTCTGCCTGCCTGTCTTAGGTAAGTGCACTGTTTTAAAATATTACTCACATTCTGCTTCCTCTGGCTGTGGAGCTGTGTCAGACACTCCTCCAGTAACAGAGATTTAGGACTCAGCCAGACCCGATGAGGCTGGACAGGACAGAACTGGACACCTAGTGCGATCTAAAATCTTACAACTCATTCACTGAAACAGGCTTGTAGCTAAACCACGCACTAAGGAGACACACTCCCCTCTGTCCTCACTGTTTTACAGCTTCAAGGGTACAATTATTGGTTTATTCATGTACAGTAGAGAAGAACTGAATGAGCTTTTACATTTTAGTAATAAATTTAAAGACAGGAAAAATAAGATGTAATCTAATGTGACAGCCGGGCATCCTCTAACAGAAAACAAGAAAATAAAAAGCATAATAATTCTGCCATGACCTCTGCGGCTTGGATATTTTATTAAAGTGTATGCGGTCTACCAGCCAGGCAGCTGTTACAAATTGCAGCTGCTGGAAAAGATAGACCTTTGTGAGAAATGTAATCTGTCCATTGATATAGAAGTGACAAGTGAAAATTGATGCGAAAGTGAAAAATGTGAGAGAGCTGGTCAGAGGAATATTAAGCAGATACTGTAGCTGCAGACTGACAGTATCTGAAAAGAGGATCCACAGTGATGTTGCTGCTTTGGGTTTGATCACAGAATTTCAGTATTTTTTCTTTGTGACGTGCAGTTTTGTGACTCATACCAGAATCTGGCATTGATTTGGTGAAGCCTCACACATCTCTAATATTAACTAGAAAAACAGTTAATATGTTTGCATAGCAGTCACCTGACAATAATTAAGTGTGACTGTAGGATTGTGGAATTTGTGTTTTACTGTGACAGTGTTAGGACTTCTGCTCTGTGACCTTTCACACACCTTTTATACACTCCAGTGAAGCCCACCTCATGTTTTCAGAGGATAGATAATCTTTACTGCATTTGCATTTGAAGCTCCTGACAGGATGACAGCATGTCACGTCTGATCAGTGCGCCCTCTGGTGGTGATTTGAAGCCGTTGTTGACAGAAATTGCACCTACAAGCTGCCAAACACTGGCATTAGCATTTTTTTTTTTTTTTTTTTTACACATCCTAATGAACATGATGTTCAGTCACATTAATGCATTGTGTTTAATCCCCTGCTAAATAGTGTTTTGGTATCTTCACACTTTTATATTTCATCTTAGTCAAATCATACAGAGGTTTGCTTGCCGGACATGATTGGGCTCACAGTGGCAGGGGCACAGTCTGA
>NW_018127950.1:1566998-1593887 GCF_001952655.1 Monopterus albus
CCACCCATCTTACACTCTCCGGCACCATAGTGAGAAGGCTTTCACTGAAACACACAGTCACAGCTTGATGTCAGTGTGGTGTTTCTGATCAGCCCTGAGATGCACTGCTCTGCTCCACCTCTTGCTCTACCAGAGTGCTCCACTAGATGGTAGAGCATAGTCAAGAGTGAAACAGCAGCTGCTAGAGGATGGAGATGCTCTTGAAGTGCATGTGTGCTGTATGTCTTAGGGTTTCATCAGATTAAGCAGCTTGTTATTTTAAGACAGAGTAAACATTTGCTTTTGTCAGTCCTTCTCTGTGATCCCTCTCATTGTCACAGCTTCGGGGTGAATTTGGTTCAAAGTCAACTGTGATTCACATGTGATTGGTGGAGTGTGAAGAGTTGTATGTGTGTGTGTGTGTGTGTGTATAAACCTCTCAGTGTGTATATCTACCTATTAACACTTGTCAGTTGCTCCTGTGGCCCCTGTGTTTGCTGATATCATCCTTACTGGGGCTGCACTCCTCAAAATGGCTCTACCAGGTATGAGGAACATGAGCAGCAGCAGACTAACAAGATCTTGTGGGTTAACTGCATAAAAATAATTGATAATGTTTTTGTTTTTTATAAACAACGCAGGTACCTGGGGTTATTTGCAAAGCAGGAAGATCAAATAAATTCAGCTTGTGTATTCACTTGTGAATTCTTTCACTTGCATTCTGGCAGCCAACAGTTATGACTGCATTGTGTTCAGGATATTAGTTTGGCTCCAACACAGCACGCTGCTGCCTCGACGTGATGACGGCTATCATCAGGGCAGGAGCGAATGTGACAGAGTTGTTTGAACTAATTGCTTTTATTTCCCAGCTCATGCCGTGTGTTAACCAAAATTGGTTTAGGGCTTCCATTTTGCCTTAAAAGTTGACCTGCTGTTGACTTCTGTTTTGTTGGACAATGTTTTAAATAACCGTTTATGAATAGTTTGTCTAGTGATAACAGGGTGTGCTTGCACAAAGTCCCACAAAAACATCAACAGAAAATTGTCTTGACGTCAGCTCAAATTGGCTTCAGGAACAGATTTTTGCAACAGAGCTGAGGTAAAATAAAGGCATTACCAGTAGTTTTTCTCTCTCTGTCATATTTCCTGTGTTCCAGGCTGAAAGTTACAGGTTTTCAAGGTCCCTAATTTACACAAAATCCTAAACTGAGTTCAGGGCTGTGTTGTTCAGTCTAATAGGTGTTCATGTTCAGCACAATCAGGCAGAGCTAATTAGGATAACAATGAGTACTTTACCAGTGCTTCTGCCTGCTAAAGGTCATTTACTCTAATCGAGCCAGCTGCTGGAGAGACAATGTTCTCACCTGACTAAAACAACAAAAAATTATAATATGTAAAAAGATGCTCATTCAAAGTGGTTGCAGTAGTTTTAAAGCAGCATCATCATTATACCACCTCCTGGGCCACAGATAGGTGCAGCCTGCCCATTCTGAAGTGTTATGGGTGTGATACCAACTGATAACTGCCATTTAATGGGTAATAATATTCAAAACTATTGGCTTTAACAATGAATAATATCTATGCCAGGTGTTTCAAGTCCAAGGTGACCGCTTCAGATGTCTTGTTTAACAGTCTGAGACCCAGAAATATTCAATTCTCAGCCTGAGAAAACCAGAAAGCCATGATATTTTTACATTTTTGCTTTGTGTGGCAATAAGTGATTATCAAAATAGCTGTTGATTGTTATTCTGATGATCATGTAATTGATTAACTGATTGTTGCAGCTATTTTTCTAGAAACTGATTGATCCAACCTCAGTAGTTCAGACCATAGAGCGCTCCAGCCACACACCAGGCGGGAGCTTAATTTGGTCCTTTGACTTTGTTAGGGAATTCATGTTTTAAGGATAAAGCTTATAAAAATTTACCCTCCAGCAAAGCTGGAAGGTCAGTCTGGTATTGGAAAAATAAAGATGATACCAATTTAAAACTGGCTTTAAGGCAACAAAGTTGTAGAAAAATGAAGACTGGCAGGGAATCAGTCAGACACTGTGTTGCTGTATTGTTATTATTAATTTTTTTGATTCTGTATACAGTAGTTTGGAAGTGGGGAGGAGGAAGAGGAGGAGGACTTCATCAGGTTGAACCTCAGACTAATCAATCCTCATAAAAGCAGACATGATGTCAACATAGGATGTAAACCACAATGGTATAGCCATATGGACACACATAAAAATGCAATCCATCAGGTGGTAGTGTGATACTGATGGTGCGCTAGGGAGCAGTGACCGAAGCTGTGAGAACATTTCATTTGGCCTTTATACTCCATAGGTAAAGGAAAAAAAACAACCTTGTTTTGTTCGCAATCTGGCCATTTTCCTGTGTAAATGCTTTTTTTTTTTTTTTGGCTGCTCTAGAATGAACATTCTCACCCTAGTTTTTGCTTTGGCCTTTGCTTCTGTGTCTACAGAAAAGGAAAAAGATATGCATTTTTAAAAGCATATTGCAGTGCTGTCTGAAAGCTGAAGAAAGGCCAACTTTTCTTGCTGTTATCACATACACACATATACAAGAGCTTAGGAGCTGCTAGGGGGAAACTCACTCTCAGCAGCAATCTGCTTGATAGGGTATACCGATAGTAAGACATTTAGAGGTGTTCACATGTAAATTCACTGCAGAGTCAGCTCCATTCAGCACACCTACTCGGGCAGAGTCATTTTCAGTAGTTTGAATTTGTTTTCACTTCCGCAGGCATGCATTGGTAAGAGAGATTTATTGTTATGAAGAAGGGAAAAGAGAAGGGATGATCCCTGCAGCAATGATGTGACAGATCTCAAACTGTTCTCTGACCTGTCCTATTTTCAGTATTGTTCAAGCTCAATTTGAAGTTACATAGGTGGTTGACTTGAATTTGTTATTAGTGAATACATTGCAGCTCACAGTGTACCTCGAATTTTGGCGTACTGATAAGTGTTGTTGTTTCTTCTTCTTCTTCTTCTTCTTCTTCTTCTCGGAGTCCTGAGGAGAGGTCTGTTTTTCCTGCCTTTGCTTTGTGACTATGTGCAAGCTGACTTTTTATATTAGTTGTTTAAGCGTGAGTGTTTACTCTGGGAATATCTGCAGACACGTTGGCGGCAGCTGCTGATGATCCAGGTAACGATGAAAAAATAAAATGACTACCACTTTAGAAGAAATGCCTCTCATCTTTGTTACAGTCTTTACTCATCTCTTGCAGACTCTCTGTTAGTGATGATGATGATGACACTTTATTACAGACTCAAGGTCCAGGTTCAAAACAAATAAAAGCAATAAAAGAACTGTTTAAAAACGAAACAATAAAAACAGAAAATACATAAAAAAAACCACATAGTGGTTGAGTGGCCCTTAAAATTTGAGCTTACATAAAATCTGGCTCTTTTTTTTTTTGACTCAGGATAAGCAAAGATGAACTGAAGCCTATTATCCTCTCCTTTACTCCTTTTCTATTTCTCTCTCATTGCCTCCTTCGCAATTTTGAGAACTGCGATTTACTACAGCCTGAAAAGCAGAATGCTGAGCTTGTCCCCCGCTGTCTTTAAAAAATCTCACTCTTTCACTGTACAAGGAAAAAAATACAAATACAGCACGACAAATGAAGGTGGTGAAATGGAAGACAAATTTGTCAGGCTCATAATACAAAATGCAACAGAAGCATCAGCTGGACCGCCTCCACACTATGTGTACATTAATTCCAGAGGTTCTAATTGGTTTGACAATTTAGAGCAAGGAAGGATGGAGCAACACTTGTAACTGAAAAGTGCTTATGTTCAGTAGCATTTTATTGAATCCACATCCATTTTTGGATCTCTTATCAAATCTAATGATGGCTAGCTTTAATTACGTTCATGCGAGTAATTAACTTAAACCCAGAGTCATATTGATCTATAATCACCACAGGTTTCAGTAGTGGCCTCATGAATGTTCACAACCTGTAGCTGCAACCTGAGCAGCTGCTCAAGAACTATTTGCTTCAAATAAGGAGGATCCCACTGCATATCAATTAAATTGATCAGCTTCTTAGTATTGATATGACATGCTGCAAAAAAGCAAAACATGGCCAGTGTTGTGTTGTACATACAGTATACTGTAACATAGTATATTATCAAGAGCTTGGGATGTTTTGAACATGTTAAAACATGTCTAATTAGAGAGATTCTCCTGCATTTCTTGTGATACACTTACCTAGGTCTGATAGACAATTCACTTGTTATTTGTAGAGTAGTGCTAAAAAGTGATGTTTTTTTTAACTCACAAATCATCTTTGGCTAAATAAAGACACCAGTTTGCAACTACTGATATGATCCGAGACTGGTGATGTCATAAGCAACAGGCAGCGGCAGCTAAGAAGTGAGAAGCCTAATGATGCCTAAATATTCTCTATATTGCTTTTTCTAGTTATAAATAAGGAGGAATGACAAACAACTCAATGAGAGATTTGTTAGTGTAATGTTAATGAATCTGCATATATTGGCCATGAGAACCAACAGTGGGGTAGGCTATTGGAAACCAGTCATGGTGAATTAGATTTACTTCAGAGATTGTGGCATTGAAATGTCTACATTTGCCTAATATGTTTTCCCCTCTGGATGTCAGTAAGTGCACTTCCATACACCTGCACATTTTCAATTTGCACATAAAAAGTCACCAGTGAAAAATAGAAAATGACAGTATGGTTTCAAGATTTCAAAATGTTGCATAAATTCACATTAAGTCAGAATATGCCAATGAAGGAATATCTTTTGTGTAGTCTGTTTTGTATCAAAAGTACTGCATTGTTTCACATTAACACTCAAGTGGCAATGAGCAGATTGTACAAAAAAGGTTTCTATATTCCATTCCTATATTGTTTTGTAAATCTTTAATACAAAATCTGTATACTGTACCTGATTGACATGCATACTGTTTCACAGTTTCCAGCTGCTTTCCATCTGAACGTTATATGTATTTCAAATCAAACCTCAAATGCCTTAATTCAAACTGTGATTGTGTTATACTTGCATCATGTTCAATTTCTGTTACATAAGCTTTGTCCTGGAGGCTAATGAGAGTGTAATGAGCAATTTTAGGCCTGCACGTGCTGAAAATCATTCTTTTTCTTCTTTTCCTACGATAAGATCTAACACTATGCCATCAAGTGTGTTTCAAATTCATATTTCATTTTCATAGGAAGTCCATTTGCGTTGCCAGTAAAATTTGTTTGGGCATGAGGTATCTGCTGGTAGCCTACATTCCAGTGTGCAGAACAGTCAAATGACCTTAAACTCTCCCTTATCTTCCACCACAAAAGCATCTTGCACCATATGATTGTTATGTCCTGTCATTCGGTAGCTTTTCCACACTGGAAGCTGCAGAAAAAACTTCACACTGTTTTGTTTCCCTGAGGAGGAAAACATGAAGATTTTTGGAAGGGAAGGTGATGTCCGGTCGCGTGTGTTTACACGTCATGTGGAGTCTGTTGGTTCACTGGGTACAGATTTGTCCTCAGGCCTGGCATGAGTCCAGAGGAGAGTCTCTACAGATAGCCAGTTCTTTGAATGGGGAAGCTGGGATACTGTGAGGTGATACAACCATGAGCCATGTTGGATGTTGATTCATGAAATTATTCTAGCAGCAGGCAATGGGGAGAGCTGATTTAGATTTATCATTTAATTGCAAACAGTGACTCTAAAACATAAATCTACACACCTATAAGCATTGTTTTTGTATATCTCTCACATACACATGCATATGTATGAATACAAATAGGCATCGCACTGTTTTTCAACTTGGCCTCTGTGCGAAAAAAAAAAAGCAAAACAAAAAAACAACTATAAATTCTTTTTTTCAAATAAGCTTCTTGTCCACCATTCCCTGCAGCGTTACAGGAAATAAAAGCTAGAAATCATTGAGATTCCTAGTCTTTGCAGAGCAAAAGAGGCCAATGAGCCAGTGAATAAATAGTGTGCTGCAGTGACTGCCACTTTGACTGTTATTTACAGTACATGATTGCTATCTGTGTGAAGAGTACATTCAGAACACAAATACGGGTCTTATGTGCATAATTCATACTTTGCATGGTGGGTGGTGTTTGGGAAGGAGTCACACATAGGATCATAGAGAGTGTTGTTTAAAAACCCAGCTCCTTATTGACCACTAGTGTTTCAGTTCCAGCTCAGCCTCTTCCGAAAGCCATCAGCTCTCTAATGAAGTGACGCACATTGGAATTGCAGCCATTCAATACACACTCCCGCAGTGACCCTATATGAGTTTTCCTCTCTGTCTCCTACCCTCCCACTCTTTAATTTCCGAACCGAACTCTGTACTCCACTCTTTCTCCATCTATGCCGAGGTGTAGGGTCCTCTGCCACTCGCTTGCTTACACTCTTGTAGATTAAGGGAGCCACAGGGGACAGCCATGAATGAGGCAAGTGGAGTACATGAAAGGGAACAAATGCATCTAATACTCCAGCTATGTCCATCCTGTCTCTCAAGAGGAGTGTGAGTTGGTGTTGAACTAAATGGTATGATTCAATTGGTTCTGTGTTCCAACAGTAGCCCTGCCCACCCATGCCCCAAGGCTTTATGTGCCTTCCACTTCCACTGAAATGTGGGTGCAAACGTGCCATTTGAGAGAAGTTGTTTGGTAAAGTGTGGCTTGTATTGGAACCCCATAGAGAGGGGTGATGATTGAGGTTGATGGGGAGTGGAAGAATAGCAGCATTCGACTCAGCCCCGCGAGGCTGTGTGGTTGACTCAGCCCACACTGACGACATCATTAAAAGGGACAGATAAGGAGCCCCAGGATAGAAATGTGTCTATGTTTGTTGATGCTTGTGAGGCACACATACTTGTAGAGGCCAATGAAGGTTACATACTTTATTAAACACTGTTTGCTTAGCATAATACAGCTACAAATATTTATATATCTTAATTCTCCACATATCCATCTGCTGTCTGCTGTTTTCCAGGTCTAGGTTATTGGGGCAGCAGTTTAACCCACCTGTTATGTTCATTTCTCAGGAACAGCAGTGATGTTCCTGGGTTAATTTTACCATTGCAATCACTATTTAGTGCAATGGTGTTCTTTACCTCTCACAGATTATGGTTCAATGAGAATAATGCACTTGTTTTTCATCAAAAATGCATGTTAAAACTTTTTTTAATGAACATTGGAAAGACCTACATATAAAATACATTATTTTTACGACATTTTTATTTAATTTTACATTTTGAAATCTTTTCCTTTTATGAAGTGATGTTGATAAATTAAGAGACACCTCTTCTGTTCAGGGTCGAATTGACCTGAACAGTATCTTTGTAATATAAACATGGGGGGGTTGCAAATATGTGAAATGAACCATTTTCATTTTATATGTTGATTACACCTATTAAGCCAAGCAGAAGAAGTTTCATACCAATAAAATACTTTATTATACTTAGATTTTTTTTTTTAACTTTACAATGCAACACAACAGGAGAGCTAAACAAAATACTGTAGCTTAGACATGCCTACCTGAAGCTTCCACTTGCTGTTCCTAGGGGTTTAGGGAAATATAATAGTTTATCTTGCTGCTCCTCGAGATCTTGAGGGGTCTGTTTATTAGGTGTGGAGGTCTATGTATGAAGTGCAGGCGTCTATGTACTAAGTGTATGTCTTGACGCTCTTTACGTGGATTTCTGTGCCTCCACGCTTGTTTTCAGGCTAATTGTGCCAATAGATATTGAGAAACAGTTCTTAATTAGTTCAGTGTTATACATGAGGATACTAAAAGAGTTCAGTTCATTGAACATGCTAATTTTCCATGAATGGTAAACTGAAGGGATCATTATGCAACTAAATAACATGAACATAAGTTTTGTTAACGTGCAGGGAGGTGAACTGAACAGCAAAGGCTCCTTTCAGTATTGCACTAAAACAAAACTCAAAAGTTTTGTCACAGTTCCATGATTGCATTGAGACATTTTTCAGTCACAGTATGGCGAAATTACAAATGTCAATGAATGAACAGTGAATGAAAGTAATGAATGATGAATATTTGGTTGATCATCACCATCTATATGGTAGATGGCGTTGTGGTTCTGGTGATTTTCTTAGCATTGTTTTAGGCAGTGAGAGTTTCTGCATTACTGTATTGCTGCAGCCTCTCAAGTTCTCTTCTGGTCTCTTTTTCCTTGTTGATATAGGGTTCTGTCTTGGATTTCTGGTAAGCCAGCTGTTTTCTTGTCTCATGTAGCTCTTGGCTAAGTTGGATTTTCCAGTTTTGTTCATTGTAAAAGCCATCTCTCCCCCCTGCTCAACATGCCATGAAGCCTCCTGATTTCTTCATGAAGTGCTTCACAGTCCATGTTATACTGATTTATGGAGTTGCCTGTCTATAGGGTCTATAGTATATGTCTGAATAAATGCCGTCTGTATTGGTTATCGGTCGGGCTTTCTCTTCCTCACACTGGTTTGTCACAAAGGTTTGAAGTAGTGTGATTACCTGGAAGGCTACAGTTACTGATAAAGTATGGACCCGATGATGTGACACACACCAAAATTTATATTTATATATTTTTGATTTGTCATTGGATACACAACTGACATATTTACAACTGGCCAAATATTAGTACAGCACATGGAGAACATTTTCTGGATAGATTGTAACATTTAAGGTACAATATTTCAATTTTAGCATAAGAAAGGTCAACTTAAATGCGATTAAATGTACCCTGTGGCCACCATAGTGGTAATGAAATGAAGTACATTATTAACCTTGAAGGTGCTACTTCACACACAGAACACCTGGATGGCTTACTGTACATTAGCTGTACAATTTCTTGGGGAGAATCAATTTCTTGTATTTAGAATCTCTATTTAATATTCAATTCAGTTCAAGAGTCATCCCACTCTTTAAACCACTCTCCTGGAAGTAAAATCTGTAACTGTTATTTTTCAGGTTAACCCAGGTCGATGTTTTGGCAGCAGAAGCACAACAATCTCACCAAGAGTTTAGAAGGAAGTTCTGCCCCTGGGCAAAGCACCTGTTCTACGGTTTCTGCCAATACCTTTTTGTATGTGTGTGTGTATGTGTGTTTGATACTTTAATATACTATGAATATATTCATCCATCTGTACCCTTTTTGTGCCTCCTGGGTGTTGGCTGGGTGGGCAGGAGAAAACACTGGAGAGATTTAAGTAATGAAGGGCAAACATGACATATATTTAACCACAGGATGCAATTCCCAACCTGTCATATGCGTGGTTATTGTTGTTTTCAGGCTTGTTGCTACATTGCACCCAAGGTGATATTCCAGCCTGCCCAGGCCTGCAAAGCATGGTAGGAGTGTACTATGTTCCACATCCCAGGGCATGTGTGTCCTTGTTACATGAGTGTAATATTTAGTCATTTGCCCTGCATCTGTGAAGGTGAGAGAATATGTGGAATAATATTTTACAGTACCTCAGCTTATAGTCGAGAATATCTCTACAAAAAGACCATTCTGCACATGTATTGGTTTATTTCAGCAGTAAATCTGATATAACAAATAATAATAATTCTATGTTTGTGTTGGCCCGTTGTATTAACATTTAGTCTCCAATTCATACTTTCAGCACTTTATAATTAGATCCACTGGTTTGTCCTGTCATTAACTTAACCTGACTTGTTCTCTGTGCAAACCAGCTGTAAATGACAAACATTCTTGTCATGTGTGCATGAAGCAACACAGATGCCTTTGTCTAATTGGCACTGAAAGAATATACACTTATCCAGGACTTTACAGTTATAGCATATACTGTAGGGCCATTTAAAGGGACAAATTGCCTCTTCTACATTTCTGTTTATGTACAGCTTATGCACACATAATACAGTCTGCTAATGAGCAAATTTTGATAGGTATGACTTCATTCTGGGTAGAGCTTGCTTATTTACCCATGCTTCCAATCTTTGGTCTAAAATAATTGCCTGCTGGCTTTAGTGCACAGATATGTTGTCTGTTGTCACTGTATCATGATGGTCCTTTTTATAGCTCTGGTAGGGATCAACATTTGTAGGTTATAAGTTACTGTATCATTCTTCATTGATACAAGAGTTAGAGCTGCAGGAACATTATTTGGAATGGCCATATTTGTCAGTGAAAATGATTCTATAAAAGGGCAGTGGCATGTAAACAGTCATGAGACTGGAGCTGAAAGTACAAATACATCTTTTGAATAAACTGTGCACTTATTGTCCTGTTGGCATCAAAGCTAAGGTAACAAGAAATCAGGTTTGCTAAGTGATTGTTAGCAAGCTTGTTAGCTTAGAGAGCTTTTACCCTCTCAGTACTGTTTTATAAAATAATATTTACAATGGTGAACGGAAAGCCAGGGGGGAGCTAGCATGTAGCAGTTCACCAACCAGCCCTGAGAGTAGTCATTACATCCCAGAGCTGTTTCAGTTTCACTAACAGCAGTATGGCAGTGGAACAGTGGGCTAAGCAAGGGAGGTTCACATAGCACAATGGAGAGCACATTCCGTTCATGCAGCAGACATTCAAGAAATACAATTGTGTGATTTGAGTAATGGGGGGCCTGTGCCCTAGTAGAGCTTTATGTCTAGCAATGCCTCTGGACTCTATAGTTCCTCATTAGAAATCTCTTTTCACATACAGCAAAAGGAAGTTAATCTGAAGTTCTTTTAAAACAGGTTCAGTAGTACATAGAGTAGAGTTTGAGCATGGACTGAAATTTGTGTATTTGTGCTATAAACTAGTGCAAAATAAAACCGTATTGGACTCCAACTATAAAGTGGTATCATAATGTGCAAGATATTTTATTTAGATGGTTTGCTGCTTTTCCCTGAGAGTCTTCATAAAAAACAAGAGTTTTATTTAGCCTGCGGCTGGAGAATGGTGTGAAATAGTAGAAGGTTGGGAACTAAGTGTTATTCATTCAAATAAATGTTGGAAGCTGAATTTGCCCCAGTGTTGCTTACTGTACATACAGAATTCATTATTAAAAGGATGTCTCAACGTTTAAAAGTCTTGGAATCATTTTAGTAAACAAGGACAGTTTTCAAAGTCAAAGACAATAAATTGCCTACATCTGTGTCAACACTCTGGAGCGAATCCTTGTTTTTAGTGGCACTGTAAGGCAGTTTTCCATTATGCCAGCTATTGGTGAAAAGCTGAGGTAACGCAGAAAACTGGAGAGAAATGAGAAGTTAATGGAAATACTGAGATAGACAGTAACGTGCCTTTTTTTCTACAGTGCACCAGAGGTGTTAAGGCTTTGCCAGATGAGGTTTGGCTGCTGACAGGCAGTGCTGTCATAATACATCATCACTTTTTCTCACAAGCAAATGACAATGATCCATGAAAAAATAATATCCAATTCTCTCTGTCCAAAGAGAGTAAATGATTAATTCCTAGCTGGCTGATTGCACTGTGCACAGCATGAGTTCTTTGGATTTTGTTCTCTCAAAGGCTGCGATGCTTGCTGCATAAAAATACACATTTAATTTCCTTCTAAAGTACTTGTTTGTGACTTTGAAAATGTGTAGCTCAAAACAACAGACATGCCTTTCAGAGCTGGTTTAATTCAGATTTTAGCACTTCAGATTTTCTCTTCAATTACACACAATAGTGCAACAGCTTCTAAATTTAGTTCAGTGATTCATGCATAAAGAATTCCATGGCAAAAAGAGATAATATGGATAAGCAGTGTGAAGGAGTTATTATGCTGGGAGCATTGACTGTTTTTTGTAGTGTGACAGAAGTGGATGTCATTTGTAAGTGAATTCTGTCCTGTTTATGCAGCAGCAGCAGCGAGAGACTAGTGCTTCTTCCAGGAGCAAACACCTTTTTCCTTCCAGGCCACCTGTGACTGACGCACATCATCAGTTTTCATTGCTGAGTTACAGTGGCAAGAAAAAGTATGTGAACCTTTTGGAATTTCATGGTTTTCTGCATGAATTTGTCATAAAATGTGATCTAATTTTCATCTAAGTCAAGAGTACTGACGAATATAATGTGCCTAATATAACAACACAAAAGAAATTTCATGTCTTTATTGAGAACAACCATAAAAACCTCATAGTGCTAGTGGAAAAAGTGTGTGAACCCTTGAGTTAATGACCTCAAAAAAGCTAATTAGAGTCAGGTGTTAGCATACCTGGAGTCTTGTTAAGAAAATGAGTTTGGAGGTGTGGACTAGAGCTACTTTGACAGATAACCACTCAAACCTTTTGAGTTTGCTCCACACAAAAAGAATATGCTTATGTGAGCCATGCCTCGCCAAAAAGAGCTTTCAGGACATATATGATAAAGAATTGTTGATTTGCATAGAGCTGGAAAAGGTTAAAATGATTGACTTTAAAAATTCACCAGTCTACAGTTAGGCAAACAATCTACAAATGGAGACACTTTGGGACTGTGGCTACTCTACCAAGAAGTGGGTGCCCAGTCAAAATGACCCCAAGAGCACAACGAAGACTCATCACTGAGGTAAAGAAACAACCCCGAGTGACAGCCAAAGATTTAAAGGCAGGATACCACGAAGGAAGGCACTGCTTGGTAAAAAGAACATTGCTGCACACCTGAAGTTTGCGAAAGAGCACATTGGCACTCCACAGCGTTATTGGCAAAATGTTTTGTAGACTGATGAAACTAAGATTGAACTATTTGGAAAGAGCACGCAGCACTGTATATCATCATAAAATCATCATCCCAACCGTAAAGTATGGTGGAGGAAACATCATGATTTGGGCCTGCTGTGCTGCATCAGGGCCTGGCCAGCTTGCAATCAGTGAGAGGAAGAGGAATTCCCAAGTGTATCAAAAAATTCTTCAGGATAATGTGAGAATGTCTGTACATCAGCTGAAACTCTGTAGAAGTTGGGTGATGCAACAGGACAATGACCCAAAACACCGAAGCAAGTCCACAACAGAATAGCTTCAGAAAAACAAAATCCCCCTTTTGTTAAAGATGTCCAAAATTCACAAAACTGGGGAGTAGGAAAATTTGTACAGCACCTCAGATGCAAGATTTTTCACTCAAAGTCACCAGTGTTTATTGACAGTGAACGTCTGTATGCATTTTTGTGCCTATCCATGTAGTAGAAAATATTCTAGAAGAAAAGTCAGGGGAGCACCATAATCATTTGGATGTGGCACCAAGAATGTTGTTTGTAACAAATTTTATGGCAGTTTATCAAATTATTGTCGAGAGCTCACCAAAAAAATAAAGTAAAAAAGTGGTACCAACAGCATGGTGGTACTGTGAAGAACAACATCGCTGAAGTCCAGGGACCATGACTACCTGCACAAAATTTCAATATAATCCATACAACAGTTGTTGAGATATTTCAATTTGGACTAAACCTGGAGTCACACAGCTGGAGTGGTTAAAACATAAATGCTAGCCTTGAGAATTAAACAATTGAATCAATTGTAAAACTTACAGTGGGAAAACTGAATGAGTGCAGTTTATGAACATCACACAACAATATGTTGATTGACTTAGTCTTGGTTACGTGATGTGGGTAGTCGGTATCTTGGTATGGGTAAAGAATACAGTATCACAGTCAGCCAAAGACAAAAAGGAGAACAAGGCTGCGTAACACCAGAGTCATAATCTGAAGAACAGAAGGACGATTAGCACACCCTTAATCATGATTACATTTCCCTATTTACTACCACTGCAGACATTTGTACAATCTTACCATTTTTTGTCCACACAGTCTGAGCCATTTCCCCAGTTACCATAGTAAAAATTACAGCTTAATTTGTGATCGTTTTGTGTCTATGGAAAATCAGCACTTCCACCAAGAAATCTTAACAGCAATCTTAACAACATCTTTTGTGTTTTTCTGGGGCCATTGAGTGAAGGCCAAATCCTTGAGGGTGTGAAGACTTCATTGATGAAACAAAGACAAGAAAATAGGCCCCTGATTAGCTCTGTCTCTCTGGCTTTAGGCTCTCATTTGCGAGCTATTCACAATCACTGGTCAGCCCATTCTTGTTTGAGTGTTTGTCGACTCACGGATGTCAGACAGGGTCAAGAGCAGTCACCTTGTTGGAGGGAGAAACAAAAGAAATGTATTTTTATCTCTGTTGGATTCACACCTCTGAGGTGACACAATCTAAACACAACAACCGTGGAATTAACCAATAAACATTATCAAGTTAACATGATTTCTGGCACATTTAAAATGCAACTGAAGAGCCCATGCTGAGGTTTAAAATCAACTATTAATTACAGTAATAGTATATTAGCTGCTGGGTGTTGCAGAATAAATGAATACTATTTTAATATTCTTTTGACTTTCTTCTTCTAACCAGAATAATGACACAAAACCAGCCAGTGTACTGTAATTATCTTAAAGCCTCTGTACTTGACACTGAATTACTTAACACATTGCTCGAGTGTGTATGCATCCCAACTTGCTGATGCGCAGTCAAGCCACTCGCGGCTATGTCTTGACAGGGAACTTGCCTAACTTGTCTATGGAGTAACGTGTTTGAGAAAATGTTCTTTATTGGAAAGGGTAATACTCTGCAAATATTAATATGCTAATAAAAAATAATGCCTGGATGAGGTTAGGTTGTGAGCAAAACTGGCTTCTTGCTGCAGGAATAGTTGAAATACGTGTGTACAACTTTTGGACAATATTGTATCTTTTTTTTTTTTATCCAGTGTTTAGTTACCCTGTGGTATTGTACAGGTTTGGACCAAACATGACTAAACCCAGATAATGAGGACTTTAAGATAATATAATAGCTGTAATGTTTTCTTCCTTGCTTAAAGCTGGATGGGAGGAGAAAGCAACACATTTCACAAGTTGGTGCTAAGTCTCCTCAAGGAGTGATAAATATTCACACTCCATGAAAGACTTGTGTTAGTTACAGCACATGAGTTATTGTATTGAAGCGATTTGTTCCCACAAGCTTTACATGGAAGCAAAGTAACAGACAACACAGTACCGTCTTGTCACGCATAATAATGTTTAATGTCTGGTCCCCTTCGCTTTCAGAAACTAAGACTTTTAAGTTTAGTATGCTGCACTTTTCCTCACTGTCTTCATCTGTTCTTCATAGTCTGATGCCTTTGTTTACTTGCTAGCAGCAAATTTAAAAATGCAGTGGTAGTCAGTGGACAAGCGTGTCATCGTGCATACACTGATGAGGTGAATCAAAGTAAATGCCATGTTCTCCTTTTATGTCTTCTGCTCTCTATGGCTCGCAAACAAAAGTAAAGAGAAAAGGGATTTTCACATTGTGCTCATTGTCCACACATACCTTCCATTAGTACTGGAATCAGCCAGTCATCATAGGGGATAAAACCGTCAACCATCTCCTGTAACATCTAAACAGAACAGAGAGGAAATCGTTTTTTTCCTCTAGATTTTCTACAAGAAGAGGCAGAAAGTTGTATCATCAGTCCAGCAAGTATGAAGACAAAAAAGCCAAACATGTACAATGGCTACGTCAGTATGAAACAGACCTCTTCCAGCGGAAACTCAGTGGTGGAAAAAAGAGACAAAAAGAGACACAGAAACCCACTTCACAAAGAAAATTGGTTTTGAACACCACTGACAGGCAGAAGATATAGAGGGGAAGGCCATGGGACAACTAGAGGATTCTCACCATTTACTCCTCCCTAATGGGTGACCCCAAAATCACCCTGCTATACTTTTGTATCCTGTCCCTTGATCTTATTTATTAATACAGTATTTCATAAAGATGCATCAGCAAAATTTGTGTGTGTATTACCCTTTTTTGTGGCAAAGTTTTGACAGTGTTTGACATTTTGAAATAAACAGCAGTTTACAGTACAGTAGGTGTTGACCATAAATGTTGTGGTCACAGTAAACCGTCAAGTACGACAAATAGCGTTAAGTTTCCACAACATGAATTCCTAAGAATGCTGAAAACAGATATATTTGGTTGGTAAGTAGGTGGGGTGGCTCAGCTACTAATAGAGCATGTTTAGGGAGGTTGTACTGTTAATGGGTCACATGGTAAATTCAATATCATGTACATTTTCACAGTAATAATTTATTAGGGCTGTGACTGTTATTTCTACTGGTTCTTGTCTTAATGAACTGATGTGTTCAGTCTACAAAATGTCAGTACATACCACTCCCCCCAAATATAAAATGTCCAAGCTGATGTCCTCAGAAGTTTTGTTTCAGCTGACAAACCTTCCAAAACCCCCAAATTACTCATATGATATCACAACACCAAAAAATGAAATTGAAATATTTGATAAAAAAGAACATACTTATTCTATTAAAACTGTTACTGGCTGATTTTTTCTTGATCAGCTAATCGGTTGACAAATCATTTAAAGCTTTAAATTTCATCAGTACAAAAATGAAATTGTCATACTCACTGACTGCTTTGCCATTTTTCTCATCGCATAAAAAGCATAGTATAGTAGGACGGGCAGGTATTAAGCTATTTAAGCCACTGAAAGGCATTTAATGTGAAATATTTGTGTAGGGAGAGTTAACTATCAATGGGAGTCATTTTACAGCAATTGAAAAAAAATAGCAAAGTAGAAGAAGCTGGAAATTGACTGGTGAATGAAAACTGTTTTTGTTAAAAGAAACCCAGCAGCATAGTGATGAGTGTAACATACAGTATGTTGTACATATGCAAGCAGATCAAAAAACAGATACTTCTTACTAAAATATGTATTAATATCCCAGTAAAACTTGGAGAATGGAGCAATAAAGGTCTGCCTTTAGGTATTGTTTTCAAAGGCAGGCCTCTCTAGTGTTGTTATGAATAATCATACTTTGAGCATTCACAGTACCTTTCCTTCCTCAATGTATCATTGTGCCTCCACAGAAACCAACTATCTGGCCAGAGTCTGATAATTGAGCTTGTTCAGCTTGAGTACAGAAGATTTTGGAGAGTATCATTTAACAGTGCACAACAATTAATTAACAGCTCACTTACATGAACAGTTTTCCAAATATAGACCCTGAGTTCCTGGACCCTGACTCACACTCTCTGGATTTGGATTCTGGGTGAGGGATGGGTACATGCTTGGTTCCCACACATCATCTTCTCTCATTTTGTCTCTTTGAGAATTGTTGTAATGCTGCAGGAATACAGTGAGTCTGCGATGACGATTCATGTTTCCAACAGCTGCACCTGCTCGGTCCTACAGCTTTTACCTTCCACTTTGTACGACTGTCACATTCCAAGTTGCCCTCAGTTTTTGCAGCGATGCAAGAATAATATTAAAACAGCTTTGTAAAGGCCTTCTTGTGCTCTACTGCACAGGTGAAACCGAGTCTGGAAATTATTATTTTGAAAGTTTGAACCAAACACCGAAATCAGATTCTAATAATCTTTTATTGCTTTTTAAAAGCACGTCTGTCTACTTTGCTCTTGACTCTGTTTTATATGACCAAAACTCTGCTGTCACACTGGTAACTCTCTGCCCATATTTTGGCATTACAGCAGGATTTGAGGATGCCTATGAGGGGAAACATTCACAGGTATGGCTGGAAACAATGAGATGGTGAGGTGCCAAGAGGAGATTTGCAGTCAAAAATGTATGATGAATATTTCGTTGGAATTCCTTTCAGATGGGATTCAGCGGGGATTTGTTTTTCATTAGTGTTTGAATTGTCAACTTTCCAGCCTCTCTCTTCCTAGACAGGAGTCATTTGTTGCATTTTATCCACACCTGTGTGTGACAGAAGAGACAGGAAAGACTGAGCAGTTTGTTTCTACAGCGAGAACGACTGGCTGGACTTACTGATGAGGTGGCAGCGCACGGGGAGCATTAGACGATTTCCATGAGTGATGAACCAACCTCTGTTGTCTGTCGCTGAGTGAAAATCACTGTACTACCCACATTATTTGCCAGGATTTTGCCTCGTAAACATCACACTGATTTATTTGGCATGTTTCTGCATTTGAATAAGCCATGAAGCCGTCACAAACTAATGTATAATAGTAAAGGTTGGCTCTATGGCTGTTTTACATGCAAGTAATCTGGCTAAGGAGTGAGTGAAAAATTTAAATGTACTGTGTTTATCCACAAAGGTGTGTGTTTCTAGTGCTATGCTGGTGGCCAGTTTTCTGCCTTATTTGCAGCAGCATCACAATGATGAGAAACAGGAGTTTTTCATATACAATGACAAACAAATTCACGGTTTATTAAAATCAAAGAAAGTTACCACAAAGAATGGTGGTAACATTTTTTTTGGCTTGGCTGTAAAGATAAACACTATTCTAAATACAACAAACAACGCATGTCATGTTTGTAATGCACACCAAAAATAGCCAAGTAATGTTTGTTATACCAGCTTGTGATGGAATTCGTTGAATGAGATGGATACATGCATTCAACAGCTTTCCGTAAAGTAAGAATTATAGGGAACAAAACCTTAAAACTGACCGCACAATGTCTGGCAACATGAGAGAGAAAACAGGGGAGCCAGGCTGGATTTTTGAATATGATGAAGGAAATAAGTGCTAGAAAAAACCAAATAAATTTATGAGGCAATCATCATTACAGTGTAATGCCTTTCTAATTAAAATTGTGTAATTGACTTTTATTTCTCCATGGGTACTCCAGCATCTCCAAAAATGCAGTATTTTTGGATCAGATCTTATAAAAGAATGTCAAACATTGAGAGAGCATGTATGTAGGGGTGTGGGCCTGTGGGGTTTCCAGTTAAATAAGCAAACCATCTGCTTGGAAGCATGTGATGCTATCAGGGAGAATAAAAAACAGTCCAGCTGGTGAAAATTGGATTATGAAATATTTCTCACATTTTTGCAGCTGATTGTAATTGACTGAGCTGCTTGCATCCTGTATCTCTGGAAAAAGTATTGTTCATCACACAGAACATCCTTCTCTGACTCCATACTGTAAATTGAACACATGATCGATCATAAAGTGTAACCTCCTGAGCTCCCTCTCAGATCCTAATAGCATGTCTTTGTGTTCAGTTCATATTTTACGTAGCAGTCTTAACAATAGTCTGGATCATTTTGTTGTGTGAAACAATTGTTTACTTCACACCCATATCCACACCAGTCTGTTTTTTGTTTTTTTTTAGAGATTTTATTTTGGCCTGTTTAGTTATGTTTGCCTGCTATCCCTTGAAAGCTAGTTATTGTCCTGTGATGATGTCAGGTTTTAGCTGCTCTTATCTTATCAGTCATGGAAAACCATTGGAGCTCAGTAAGGTAATTTCTGCACAATACTGTACTGTATCTTCATTTTCAGTCAAGAAAATGAAAAATTAAGGGTTTTTGAAAGGCAATAATGGCAATGAAGTGTAGCACAGAGATCCTGTGTTACAGCCGTAGACCAAGCTGGTCACAGAAAATGGCCTGCCTCGGCACAATGTGTACACACAGGTCCCCTGTGCCCATAGGTGTAGTGCTGCCAGAGCGCACTGGAGCGATACTTCCTGCTTTTTTTATTTCAAGAGAGGGAAAAGAATATTTGCATAATCCGGTTGAAATTCATAACGTTTCGTTTTTGTGAGCACTTGAAGATTCAATCATCTGTAAAGCCTATGTGCTGCAAGAAAACCATTAAACCATAAAACCATGGTCTAAATTGTGATAATAAAATTTAAGGTGTGGTGATTGATTCACAATGTCAACTCCTGCACTGAGTAACATGCCAGAAAACATTCCATTAAAAATGGCCGGTAGCTGCCAGTAGCCTTTCAGCCACACTGCAAATAAGTTTGTAGCTGTTTTGCTAGCTAATGTTAATTAATACAAATGAATCATCAGTGCAGGCTACAGGTCCTGCGATAATATATTGTTACTGTTTTCTCATTAACTGACATGAATAGGCCATATAAGATTATCGCTGGCTATAACATTCACCCTCTGTCAAATAGCTACTAACTGTGATACTGTTATTATGCCACGCCAGAAAATTAAGTCAAGCATTTGATCATATGAGCAATTAAAGTTGAATGTATGTAAACTTGCCACCATAGGAAAAGTGTTTACATGGCCCTTGAAATAAGTGTTAACTTAACTGTGCATGCGCATGTGTGTGCTCCAGCATGTCAACACATAGCACTACGCCTCTGTCTGCACCACTTATTTAACCTATTCCAGAGTAACTTGGGGACTTCTGTTAACTTGGTTTAGTTCATTAATTTAGTTAACTAAGGCGTCAAGAGCTAGGTTCTTTTGAAAAAGGGCAGTATTCACATGAATGTATTATTGTTAAATAGTAGCTCATTCATGGTAAATAATAGATTGGGCCTCATCAGCACAAATAAAAAAACTATCTGGTGCCTGCTACAACAGCTCACAAAATTTGGTATAACGTGCATTAAAAGTTGCACGAGTTTTGATGTAGGGTGTGAGAGGTTTGAACATTTTAAGAGAAAAAGCTCTTTCTGTGCTGGCTTCAGAATGTTTGACTTAAACAGTGAAAATGAGCATTACAAAGGACTTGGTAAACACGGAGGAGGTCTTGAATTTGCAATTAAATGCTGTAAGCAAAACTGTAGGAATTTGTATTTAATAATGAGAAAGAAAAATACATTAATTGTAACTCCTAGAATGTTAGTGTTCATAATGCTAATTTCTATGGTTACCCTGTTTGTCTACTTCATTTAGAGCAATCAACCTGTTGTACCCGGTACGTTTTACCATACTGACTCTGAGAGACGAGGCAGTCCAAGTAACTACAAAATAGTGCTGATTTATTCCATGAACACAGGCAAAAATTAACATTACACGCTCAGGCATCTTGCACCTCCAAACTGCTCGCAGGTAGATGTAAGATGAAAGACCCTGAACCCACCAGGCCTATACATTATATCCCCTCGGTTGGGCTAGCCCCATACTACACAGAAACGTCACCCGAGACGTCTCTGTGGCCAGCTTTGCAGCTGGCCATAGCAGTAGCCAAAACATGAAGTAAATCAATGTGTGTGTGTGTCTGTTGATTAAGTGGTGTGTAACTAAAAACATTCTCACACGACCTCTAGTAACATGTCGTGACTTAAACATAAGAACATATTATGGCTAAGGCTACAGTTATACACATCATAATAATAATATTAAACACCCTGTCTGCTGACAGTCATCAACTTTTCTCTCCAGTTATCCTTGACCAGATGTACCCTGTAGAAACACATAAGCATGACTAAGCATTTAACAGTCTAACTAGACATCCTATCTCCACTAAACATTTCTAATACATAAAGTATCTATCCAATTTCTATCTGACTAAAAATACCTAACAAACCAGAAATAACCCTCAATGTGTCATGTAAGGTGCCCTTTGGGCCAGAGATTTCTTTCTTTCTTTTCCCCCACTGATTAATCCTTGAATATTGAGCCACATATTGACCCATTCAGCATTTTTGAAACTGTTTGTGAGCTGACTGCCTTTGTAATTGTTGCCACAAGTGGTCAATACACCTAAAAGTTACAATCAATTAATCTTTGTCTTTGAAGTGTAATCAATCTTGAATAGTGTGCAGCCCTCCACATGAGTCACTGAAATGTATTGCAATAAATAAATAAGCACTTTTTAAGGATAAAAAATAACATTCTTCTCAGTAGGGAGCTGACTGGCACAGAATGATGCTTTGGATTCAGTGCTACATTAAAAAGGAGCAAACAAAAGGTTGAGTTTCTTGTTTGTGTTTGTCTGGATATATTCCATAAAAGCAGAACAGAGCTCAGGTTGCATTTTGTTACATGTATTCTACTGTTGTATACGTGCACATCACCATTTCCCATCTTTTCAAAAAGCACCCTTTACAGAGCTCTTACCGGTCCAGCCCAGACGTTTGTCAAGCCATTATCTGTGTTGCAGTGTTAACTGGCTCCACAGTTCAAATACATCCACAAATAAGCATTAAACAGTTGGATGTGTCTCCTGGTTTGTTCGTTGGGGCACTGAGTTCACAGACGAGTGGAACTGTTGCACCCTTGTCTCGCTCATTACTGTAGGGAGAATGTCTTTTTAGATCCCTGTGGTTTCCTGTATTTTCAGGCAGTTGCTGTGAGCTGACCTGGTTTAGCCCTCCCTCAGAGGGGAAATGTCAGCTCCTACAGGCTGGAGGGAACAACAGCTCAGTTAGTTAGGGCCCCCTGATGAATTTGTGATGACTGTACTCACTCTGTGCAAAAGGTTATTAATATTAATGTCTTGAGATGCAACTGAACATTAATGCAGATACAGGCCACCAGTGCTTCACTCTTTGAATGATTAAATCAGAGTTAAGACTCTTTCAGACATACACTCCATTCCATTAATGTGACGGCATCTGAATGTAGTTGGAAGTAGCACCATTTATGTATCACTTTCAACATGGCTCAAGTCTGAACCCCATGCATTAATGGTTTGGCATGCACAAGATTACCAGCATACTGACGTAGGACATTATTATGCATACTGTTGTGCTCCTACCAATCATGATAGTCTATGTGTCTGCACAAGCCTCTCATGTTTCTTTGTGAGTTGCTCAGCTCAATAATAAACATGATTGTTTTTTGACAATGCCATAAACAACAGAAGTATGATAAAAAAAATATTCTTCCAGAACACACAGTTGTCTGCCATGTTGTAATAAGAAAACTATGGCAAAAATTATGCATGTACCATGGCTCTGTCCCCATGAGGATTATTGATGTAAAAGTGGCCTGTATCTGAATGACAGAAACAGTTTGATGAAGCCAGCAATATTAGCTATCCTGTGTCTGAAAGGGGCTTTCCAAATGCAGCTGGTGATTCAGTCAGTAGCATGTACCAGCAACACATTATTTTAAAACATTATTATATTTAATTAAAAATTATAAATGTGCAGCAGTGATGTCACTGGCTGGAAGAAAATGAAGAGCGCAGCCAAAGTTGCCCCCCTGTGTGTGTGTCTCATTTTCACACAGAATAAACAATTGGATTTTTAATAATGTATGGTTTATTATTTCATAGAACTAGGGGTTCAGTTAACTTTGACATGTATTTCAAATGAGCCACCCCTCTCTGAGTCTGTGCCCCAACCTGGCCACCCCATCCAAAATTTTCTAGATTTGTCCCTGCCACTGTGGTCCAGACTGAGCATCTCCACAATTTTAAAATGGATTAGAGCAAAAGTCTGGCACAGACATCTCTGGTTCCCACGTAATGAATCCCACCGCCTGTGGTGCCCAAGATAGTGGATGTGGTAAACTTTATTAACGCTGTCATTTTGAGCATGTTATCATGCTGACGGCATTTACTGTAGCTAATGTTGTGCCAAAGTGCAGCCTTCCAGAGCCACTAGCAAAGCTGTAGACTATTATTATCTCCATTTAAAAGAGCTTGAAGCAGCTAACAGGGCTCCACAGGTTACTCTCCTCTTGAGAGTAACCTGAACTACAGTTGTATTTGTTGCATGGACAGTATAATAAAATACAATAATGTGGCAACAGAAACTGCCATAAAAATTCTCACAGCTTAAGCCATACACTTGTAACACTAGTAGCCCTGTGGATAAGACACTTGTCTTACATACATTTATAACTGCAACATCCACAATTTGCCTCCAGCTGGAAACCTCTGTGCATGTCACCACCATCGCTGTCCCTCTCTGTTAAATAAAGGCAAAATGCCAAGAAAGTCATAACAACAAACTGTAGAGAAATTGCAGAGCTATAGTTTTTAATACCAAAATATACTGTTCCCAATTACTGTCACGAAACTCAGTCAACACCCACTGTACGACACAATCACAATAACTCGGTTCTTTTTAAAAAGCTTAAAAGCTTCTTAATAGTAGGATTATGGCAGGGCGGATCTTCAAAAACCTCCTGTGTAAGAGGCAAATGCATAAAGCCATTTATTCTGGTATAAGTAGCACAAAACTCAACAATGAGCATTGGAAAGATGTAATAAAATAGAATTAATCATCTTTCTTCACTTTTTGGATGGTAATATGCTAAAAGAAAATAAGAACAGCCACTTTAACCCACAGGGTTGGCTTCAGACTGTTTAATAAGGTGAAGAATGCCATGTGCCTTTGTGTGACATTATCTGATGGCAGCTCTGCATGGTGATGTGAAACCCATTTTGCAGACAGAGAGAACTGCACCTAAGGTACAAACACTCAAGCCTTTCGATGTTTCCACATTGCAAGATGATGATACCACCTAACACACTGTTCATGAACAACAAGAATAAGCCAAACTGCATCCACAGCTTCCTCAAAATGCAGATCTGCAGTACACAACACAGAAACTTTATGGGAAGTCGAGTGTCACTGTGTAAAAACCCTGGAGAGCTGGACACAGTATCAGATTTGGATCAGATTGTGTTGACAGAAATTCATAGCTCCACATCTTATTAGACACTTAATGTTTTTCTTTTTACTTCAAGATGTGTGTTTATTGGGACCTAAAAAGTAAACTGTTACGTGTTGGCAAGTCTATAGACTAACTGAGGGCATCATGGTTGTGTCACCTGTGTTTAGTGCTCACAGTTCGGGGGGGCTGAGTTTGATAAGTGTAGCTTATCTTCAGTAACTAACCATTCATAAAGATCGGCACACATGCTTTAAGTCTTTTACAGTTCAATGTTACATAAGTTGTAAGAAAGACAATATTAGCCAAGCAAAAAATAGGAAAGTCAAGATTTTTAACTTTTGAGTGGACATTCCTGACTATGGCCGTGGTCATCAAAAATCAAAAAGCTATAATGACTGAGTTTGTTGTTTATTGTTTGTCTAACAATTTATAATAAACAGCTTTTTCAGGATTAGTGAAATTGAAACTAAAGTCAATGTATCATTTTACACATAATCCAAAAGATATTTTAAAAATATGACACACATTTGGTTTTAAATACTGTAAATATTTATGACCACATTAGAAAGGTAATCATATAGGGGTTAGAAATGATAAATTACAAAACATGCTATTATTTTAAGGATATTACACATGCTGCTATTTTTCTGTTGTCTGAGGCAGAGCTAAGTGGCTGTTGGGTAAAAACCAAATGATTACATGCAAACACATCCTGAAGCTATTCCTGTTCAGGTCCTAATAACTGTTATTTGTTGTTGACAGGGCAATAATAACATGTGGTACTTTGCTTGTCAGTGATTGTTAATGAGCCTGTCCATTTTTGTTCTTGAGTTGGTAATAGGAAGGAGCCGTAATGCCATTAGCATATTCATATCAAAAGGCAGACAGTGCAGACCAGATAAATCGGCATCTATGTTCACATCCTTTTCTTCTGACCTGTTTCATTCTTCTGTCTTTATCTTGTTTTTCTTCGGATAATTGTCATCAGGTTAGAGCCATCCCAGTGCCAAATCTAACTGACACTGGTCCATTGACTGTCTGGTAAACTAGGCACTCCTCCTTTTACATCCAATTTCTGCCATTGCTTTAGCAGGAGATGTTCTCATCCTTGCAATGCTGACAGTTTCAGACATAGTGCACAAATAAACATTCAATCAGTTTTGATATACTAACAAACATATACAACAAACATATACAGGGTCAAGTGTATGGAGGACCAAAACTGCCATAATCAAATATAAAAAAAAAAAACATACACAGAAATACACAAATCTGCTTAATTTTATTTTTTTTCTAAAATACTGCATGAAATCTGAAAATAATATATTTTTCTTTTAGAGAAATAGAAGTTTTAGTTAAATATATATATATATATATATAATATTTACAAATAAATAGATAAGTACAAAATGAATGTATAAATACATATATTTATATTATTACAATAATTCATTCACATATTTATGTGCGTATGCATATATTTATTTATATATCTATTTATTTAGCATTTCTTTATTTCCACATTTATTTCTATTTCTATTTCACTGACTGTATGCTAATAATGGGGCGTGTTTTTGCTCTTCAGATAAAAGCAATCGAATCACCCCAGACTGGCTGCCTACTGCTCCACACTCCAGTCCAGTAGGTGGCGGTAATGGACCATTGCACTTGGTTGCCCTTCGCCATAAAACCTGAGGACGAAGATGAACTGACTTGCAGTTATGCACCAAACAAACAGGTGGTGGCGGTAATGCACCAAAAGCTTGGCTTGTAAACCGCCATTAAAACAACAATAAGAAGAAGATGAACCGACTCGCGCTAAAGCTGTGATAGACTAGTGCTTCCTGTGTACACGATGGCAGCACGTCACTCAGTTTTTGAGTTACTGCGGCAAGCAGCAGACCGACTCAATGAGCTTGAACCTCGTGAGTTTAATGCATAGAACGGAGGTTTTGGTGTAATATTATTGGTTGTTTGCGTACGCTCACATCTCTACATTTACAGCAACTTCGACCACAGGGCAACAAGGAGTAGCTGCTGAGGCAGGAGCACGAGCTACTGGTAAGGGAACATTTTTGAGCACAATAAATATCATTATGTTGTAGTTACTCACAACATAATGATATCTAATAGCCCATTTCTAATTTTAGACAAGTTCTGCATTGTTGTAATGCTAACTAACCTATAATTAATAACTAGTGCCCGCTAGTGCTATGCTGTTCTAATAAAAAAAAGACCATATGCATTGATTTCAACAATGCAGCTTTATTCTATGTGTTTCTTTCAACTCATGCAAAACTTGTCACGAACGGCTAATGTAAGCACAGATTACTAGCAACATGTCGACTGTCACTACATGAACTCAAGTTATGAGGGAGGCAAATCAGGTTTAAACCTAATCTAGATGTCAGAATGAAGAAGCCATCACAAAGTATGTTTAATATAGAGTTCTCACAAAAAAGATTTAACCTTGCTAATATGTTGTATGCTTGATCTTGCATTTGATAAATTTGCTACATCGCTGAGCTATTTTACTTGTGTGGTGTAGAAGAGAATTATTTATGTAGAGATACTGCTTGCAAACCAATGATGGTAAGATGATGTCATGGGGTAGGACTGGATAAGTC
>NW_018127950.1:1594317-1595094 GCF_001952655.1 Monopterus albus
CTTACATCGTTTAGGTTTGGGTGAAAAGCGTCTCACTTTTCGCGGTAAGAACTTCTGTTACTGGAATTTAGTGATGATATTGAAGCCTATGTTCATTCCCTTGTAATGTATGGCTTGTATATTTTTTTTACTTGTTTAACCGGAAACCAAGAAAGCCCAGAGGAATTTTCAGAGTTCCTCCTGGCTGCATTCCCCAAATTGAGGGATGCTGGTGGGTTTGAGCTCATGCGCGTCACTGGGAATACAAGGAGCCGTCAACTTATGCTTCTGTCATGCCCCAATGCTGGTTATATACAGTGAGGCATTTAAGGGATGGCCCCTGTGATAACCAGCGCCATTTTTTACATTCGGCCCCTGCAGAGGAATTTGAGCGTGGACAATATTATGGTAGATTTTACTTTTGTTTGAATTTGTAATTATTTTTGGAGATAACAATTGACCAGTATTTATATTCTATAAATGTTTTTTTATTCATCACATCCAGGAACCAAATGCTCAAGGAACCGAATTAGGACCTGTGATGCCTTGCATTCACTGTGGGCACGGATTTGCCTTCTCTGAGTTAAAACGCCACAGTGAAAGTTATTCAAGGTAATGCTTTTATTATTTAAAAATGCTTGGGTTTTTTTTTCATCCCTTATTTAATATTTATTAGAATATTTTTGTAACTAGAAGAATGTTGGCTCGTCCTTATAATCACCATCTAAACATTTTACAGTGAATCACAAAGTGAGAGGAGAGTTGAAGGTGCAAGACAATTTAGTTCTGACAGCGGGA
>NW_018127950.1:1597283-1602536 GCF_001952655.1 Monopterus albus
AAGGTACTATCATGACGTACCATGAGAAAAATCTGGCCAAGATAAAATCTAACAAACCTGCGCAGGTTCTTCCCCCTCACGTTGATTTAGGGTCCATATCTGAAAAGGTGACTGATTGTATTCAGTTCGCAGTTTGTGGTTGTTCCACCCTTCCTTAAAGAAATCCAGGTGCCTCTGGATGTGTGGTAAAAAGCTCCAATGCAGTGCATACAGATGGATTTCATCATCTGGGTTGAGTAGGTCTTCATTTTCCATCCTGCAGAAACTGGAGTAAAAGAGATCCAATACTCCCCCAAAGACATCACGCCATAACCTCTCAATCCTGCAAAAACAAACAAAAAGCAAACATATAGTTCTGGTGCAGGCTAAGCCTCTACAGATCTTTGTGACCCAAACATTTTATAACATTTTAATATGTAATTGGATAATAAAATGAAATGTCAAAATTTGGTATGAGGAATCGTGAAAATTTAAACATTAATGATTACCTCTGATTATGCGTACTTCTTCCAGTAATGTGAGAATTGCGGTCGGTTCCTCTGTGCGTCACCATCATTTCTTTTTCTAAAGTTTTATATATATGTATATTTATAATTAAAAAATTGGTACATTTATTTCCTTTGTTATTTATATTTGATTATGGCAGTTTTGGTCCTCCATACAAGTAGTTGTGTTGTTTGAAATATAGATGCCAAATTCAGACTGTAGTGTGTTGCTAAATTAGTACTGTTGTTTTGGAAAAATTGATGTTAAATCCTGAAATTGATGTCAAATCTCAATTTAGAAGAGCGCAAAGAACAATCAAAAATATTCATTTGAAACCAACTTGGTATGATTTTTAGAATGGTGCTTTGTTTTCTCAGGCTGCATAATAATAAGGTTGTTTTAACAGCTGTAAAATGTTTCTAGTTTTTATGTAAAGTTCTAAATGATGGAATCTGCTAACACACAGTGTCTTTTGTAAGGCTTGTTTAGATTAGGTGAAGTAGAAGTGACCCATTTTGACATGTTTCTCATTACCACCTTTCATCTGAACTGTGTGACCCAGGTGAGAGACGCAACTGTCCTCCTCCAGCTCTAGATCATTGGAGCAAGTGTTGCCAAGGCAACTTGCAAAGGATGCTGAAAGTACAGATGTAGCTTTTCAAAGTGTAACTATGCTACAGGGGCTTTTGAGATAGTTGGGGGAGGCTCTACCAGGGGAACAGACTTTTATTAACACTTTCTGATTATTACATCATTGAAAGTTTGAGCTATGTATTGTGCCGTGAATTTTATAGAATAACAAAGGCTAAACTAAAAGAAGCCTGTTCCTAACACAGACCTTGCAGCACATTTTAACCATTATGTTGCAAAGACAATTGTAAGCAGTTCATTAAATCTCCAGTGGTGAAACACCAAGCCTTGAGGACTAAATATATGTTGTTAAAAGAAGAATAAAGAACAATAGAAGTGGATTGAATACGATGGGTCCATCAAACAATGATTAAAAAGGTCAGTACCACTGACATGCTGTATATATGATGGACATGGTGTCACCACTTCACTCTGCTATGCAAAAATGAAGCTAAAATATAATGAATACGGCGACTGTCGTCTTGCTTTTTTGCAACCAGATTCTTGCAATGTTGACCAGAAATGGAGTGACAGCATTGGACCGCCAATCAAAGCTGTAAAATCAACCGAAATACACCTCTTTTTATATACCCAGGGCGACAGTGGTTCAGTGGATAGAGGAGTTGTCTCCCAACCGGACGGTTGGAGGTTTGAATCACGGCACCTGCAGTCCACACATCACAGTGTCCTTGGGCAAGACACTGAATCCCCAAGTTGCCCCGGTGGTTAAAGCCATCGGTTAAGTTGGCGCCGCAGATGGCTGCCTCGGTTCTGTACCCGAAACAAATTCCTTGTGTGTGTAACATGCTTGGCCAAATAAACAAACCTACCAGAAGAATGACCTATACTGTAACCAACCACCAGGGGGCAATCAGGTTTTGGTTGTTTAACTTCTGGGAGCTCTTAGGCTGTCAATCATTTTTATAGTCAATGGTCAGTACTCTCATTGTTGTATCAACATTTCTTTTAAAGCTTTCTTTCTCAAAGTCTTGCCTAACATTATTTCAGTAATAGTGCAGAATTAATTTCTTTTGAATTTTTAGCTATAGTTTGGCATTGATTCAGCCGCTTACAAAGACTGTACCCTGATGAAAAGTAACTTTGTTAAGACAGTTTTAATTATTTAATACTTTGAAGTACTGATTGAGAAACGAAGTTACTTATAACATTGTGTTCAGTGTTATTCATCTTTCAAGTCACACTATTTAATGAAATATTTAATTTCCATTTACCCACAAGGTTCCATTTGATTCTTTTTTAATGAATAGGAAGGAAGTGATAAGTTCATCACAGAGAAAAGTAATTTTTTCTCATTTTCTCCCAGGGAACCTAGTTTTGGCAGGCAGAGGTACCAGTGATAGTGAGTCCGTCCAATCTCACAAAGCCAAATTAACAGTTCCAGCATTCACTTACAGTGAAAAACAGTTCTGGGGACTTGGAGAAAACTGGAGGCTCAGCAGCTCTACAGATACATGTCGAAAGAGTCATTGGAGTTCTCAGTCACATGAAGGCAAGTTTGATGAGATACTAAACAAAAACCTGATACACAGACCATTATTTCCCTGATTCTGGCTGACAATAGTTTTGGCAAATACTGCATAGCTTTGGAGCAAAATAATACTTGGTGAGCAACCTGTGAATGGTACAGTTCCTTATATTAACAAAAAAGACTTTAGCATATTCACAAGTTCCACAGAAGAAACCCAAGTACTTTTTCTTTCGGTTCAAAAATTAAATAAATAAATCAAATCAAATCACAAAGCATTTACAGTATAGTGAGGATGTGATGCTTCACTTCTCATCTTTTTAAAGACAAAAGTCTGCTGCAGTTTTCTGGCACTTTTACAGACAGGTACTCTCCTGTCCAGACAGCTTTGTTTCTACGACATCTGAACCGTAGCAGCTGCAGGAAACATATCCATCTGGTGAGGCCCCTTTAAATGTGAAATCCTGAATGTAGCCATTTCTACCAAGCAATCTGAGTGCGCAGCGTTTCATAGATAATTCTTTGGGCACACAAACAAATTAATTTAGATATCTTTTATACAGTACTAATGCCAAAATTGGGTCTCAGCAATAAAGCAATGAGACTTTGGGTAGCAAATTTTTCTTAGGTCAGTCTGAAGTTCAATGCTGTTATCCTAATCTTTATACATACATGCAGTACAGTACATAAATATATATACATGTGTGTATATAATAGTATATAAAGCATCTTTGGCTGAATGACCACACATCAATACAGGAGCGTAACCCTAAAGCTCCAGACCTCCAGCTAACACACAGCATTATTACATACTGTTCCTACAGTACAAGTAAATTAGGTAATTTTTCTGCTTCAGTCTAAAACAACCTCACTATAGGGATTTTGAAATGTTCATAACTAATCCCCTTGTGTTTCTTGCAAGCACTGCATGGAAACTAAAGGTCAGGGATAAATTCTTGTGGCACAGGGAGGCAGCATCCATTTGTCACTTATAATAAAATTTGTAACATAAGCAATTGTTGGTACCAGTTTCATGATCTTAAAAGCCTGTGGGGGTTGGTTTCGGTTTACTGCGCAGGGCGGCATTTAACTAAATGAACGGGGAAATAAAAGCGTGGCTGACACCATAACTCAGATCCTCAGTGCTTTAATGGTAACTTATGGACTTCATGTGCTGCTGGTATGTGTACTGTATTCAGTAGATGTACATGCACTACGCCAAAAGCAGCGGACTGAGGTACTGTGTTTGGATTTGTGAACATCAGAGAAGATTATTCTGAATTATAAATATTCTCTTCATGTTAGTATGAGTGGAAGTGTTAATTGATGTTGAAGCTGAATGGGAATTTAAATTTGTGGACATACAAACAATATTTTTTTTTTTACTTCAGTTTTGTTTTTTTGTTGCACCAGTATATGCCAGTCTGCAAAGGGGCTATTTCTTCAATTTAAAAAAGAGTGGAGTGGTACAGTAATTTAATATTTAGACACCAGGGTGAGTCTTTTGATGACATTAAAAAGAGGCTTTTAAAACAAACAAGCATAAAATGTACCCCTGTTTAGTGCAACGTGTTTGTTTACTTCAGGCTCCAGCTCAATCTGTACAGTTTTTTTCTGTTTCTCACTTATCTCTTCTAAAGTGACAACACTTTTAAAATGTGCATCCACACAGCCGAATCTGATGAATTAGCGGTTTTGTGTGTACATTTGTAAACACTCCTGTGCATCATTTCTACAGTATCTTCACTAACACCAAGTACTTGTGTGATTGAAGGAGCAGACTTCTCAGACAGGGCTGTGGTGATAAAGTAAAACTAATCCAGTTCATGATAAGAAGAAGTAGCCAATCACTGAACTGTCAAAACATATTCAAGATATTCTGGTGATCAGCTATTTGTTTGCTTCAATAGACAGAAAGGCTGCAAAACCTGTATCAACAAATCCTAATCATGCCATGTATGTAAGGTTTCACCAGTTTGTTTAGATGTTTGTCAGACAAATATAAATGGTGGATAAACATAAAATGGCCGTCATATTTTTAGTTTCTTTCCTATCTTGTGACAGACTAATGGAATTCACTCATATACTGCAACCCCAGTTAACCTTGACATTTTCAGCCGTGCTCCAAGGGGCCATGGTGCTGCTCGGTCATGGTCCAACGTTTTGATCCACAGTGAAATAGTTTGGTTCAGACATTCATTCTCTGACTTCTCATCAGAGCCACCAGCATATCAAAGTTTCCACGCATCCTACAGTTATAAGTCCCCTAAAAATATAATTCCCAAAAGCATTAGTGTAATGCTACATGCACATCTATATATTATTTGTCGATATAAATTATAGTTGGCAAGTGGCTGTCTCAGCGCTTTGTGAGGCTTTGAGATTAGATCCTGTCTCCTAATACCACTTTTATGTTTTGACAAATTATTAGTTGTCACACTGTCTTCCCACATATCTGACAAGTTATACAGAAGATGATAAAGTCAAGCTTAGACAGATTTAAGCTGAGCCGAGTGTGAACATGTAGAACAGAGCCTGAAATGACCTGAAAGGGACAGTGGATAAACAATAAACCTTTGTAACATTGCATACGAAGTCACCAGTGGGCACTTTTTCTAGCATTGACCAGTTTTGTCTTTTTGTGTGTGAAG
>NW_018127950.1:1602610-1604423 GCF_001952655.1 Monopterus albus
GTTGTCTCCCCCTGCATTACATGTTCTGGTGTATAAAGGTCAAAAGCGAAGAAATTACTCCTTAATGAGAGCTCTGCAGTTACT
The DNA here is from genome assembly GCF_001952655.1 of Monopterus albus. Lineage (NCBI taxonomy): Eukaryota > Metazoa > Chordata > Actinopteri > Synbranchiformes > Synbranchidae > Monopterus > Monopterus albus. Next base: position 1,602,695 of record NW_018127950.1, read on the forward strand.
AATCCTGATTTGTCCTCAAGTGGTTGTTCAACCCCACAAAACAGCTTATATTCATGCTCTTAGCTTCCCACTGATTAGGATTTAACATCAAATCATTAATAAGACATTTTCCTTAAGAAAATTGGTTGTGTGCCATTATAGCATAAGCAGATTTGCTTTTAAGTTGCATGAAGAATTTATGGTGCTCTCTGCAGGGTGTCTGGACAGTTCTGATAGGTGCTCAGTGTTCTGTTAAAAATGAAGTTCCTCTTCGTGTTATGGCAAAGTCAACAAATTGATTAACTCTCCATAAAGCCCACTGGAGAGAGGACTGCATGCAGTCTTCAACAATTAAACCCTAATCATGAGAATTAAATTAAACAAATGGTTTATTCTTATTCTTCTTTATCCAGCTCACTCTGTAATTTTGCATGCAGACAGCATGACTAATTGGAGTTACTTTTGCATGTCTAACTTCACAGAAAGTATGAGAGCAAACTCCTTTAATACAGACAAACCAAAGGCTTTATTTATTACTACTCTTTCAGAATAAACAAGGTGCAGAAGCAAAAATCAATCAAGGGCTAATTTCCTGAAGTAAAGAGGTCATAAGAAGCAAAACACAAAAAAGAGAAAGTTACTTGTTGACAAGTGTGAGTGAACGGGCTTGAACCCAGGTGGCGAACAGCAGTCTTTCTTCTGCACCACATGCAAAATAGTATTTATGATGTGGAAAGTTATAAATACTATTTCTTTTTATATTTAGTGATTAAATGGCAGTTATGAGAATGTCCAAAGTATTAATATGAAGTATTAACAAAATAGTTTTAAAACAGTTTCTAAGAGAAAAATTAAATGGTCTGTCCACAAACAGTTCTGCCAAAATTAAATTAAAACTATAAGGTGATATAGCTTTGGAAGACATAATTACTACAATGTTGGCTGGGAGACTGATTGGGGGGGGGGGGGGGGAAAAAAAAAAATTGTAAAAAACCCAAGAAGCTTTATTGTACTAAATCCTAGCCTCCAATTACATGCACTTGCTGCACGTAAACGCAAAATTTGCAAGTTCAGCGTGTGTTACAGCATGCTGTTGTTTGCAAACAACATAATCTTGGTATTTACATCAGATGATCACATGACGTCTTTTAAACAAGAAGCACATCTCTCAGATTGTTACATACAGTATTTAATCAACTTGACTGTTTTAGGCCTAAAGTAAATGTTAAATTTTGGTACAAACCATGAGAAAGTCTTTAACGAGCTGAAACTGTCATTGTAGCCCTATTCACAATAGAGAATGTGAAGGTACAGTATGTCACACTGTGTTGAATGTTGGGATGGAGGCGCCATTTTGTTAGGGAGGGGCTGTATTTACCTGCATATATTCTTATTTTCAAAGGTCAAAGTGTTTATTTGTCATATGCACAGTTAGGAAACGTGTTTCCCTGTACAATGAAATTCTTACTTTGCCGTCCACATGAATGCCACAAAATACAAATGAAATATAAAGTAGATACTGTAAATAAGTAACACAAAATCTAAGGCACTTTAGGCAGCAAATGCAGCAATATAATAAAAATATCTAAGAATATAATAAAGAATGAATGCTGCATGGGAGCCGTGAAGTGCAGTAGTCAACAGTCAATGTGCAATTATGCATGTGCAAACTGAGAATGTAAACAGTACATGATTTATCTCCTGGTAATAAACTCCTCAGCTGTTTAGGAGTCTGATGGCAAAGGGAAAG
>NW_018127950.1:1605704-1615298 GCF_001952655.1 Monopterus albus
TAGAAGCTGTTGAGGTCATCCGGCAGGCTGTCTGTGGAGCTGATGATGCTGGTGGTGGTCCTGTAGTCTGTGATGTGCTGCAGGCCTTGCCACATCTGTCTAGAGTCAGCAGTAGAATAGAAGCCATTCAGCTTCTCTCTGTACTGACTCTTGGCCTCTGTGATGGCTTTCCTCAGTCTGTACTTTGCAGCTTATTTTGTTTGGTTAAAAAGTTACTTAAATTGTTTAGATCTCATTTTAATTCATAACGGACCTAGAGATCCTGTTGACGAGAACGACAGACTTAAAAAATGACTCTAAGCAATGACCTCAGCTTTCGGTTCAGGAGCTAATGCTAACTAGCAGCTGTCGGCAGATAACACAAACACTACAGATGAATAATTTCTGTCCTGTCTGTGCTCAGACTGAACACTAAAGTGGCCATTTGGACGAAGTTGAAGCATTCGCTACTGTATGTAGCTGTATGGGATAGTATTTACTTTTTAAATTAATATCTTGATGTGTGTAGTGTATATCTCTATGATGAATATGAGCATGAGCCTTCCAAAATGGTGCATTTTCCCAAAATTTCACGTTCTCTGACAGCTTTTTATGTGTATTTAAATTTGTGCACAGGTTACAGAATGTGTGATCAATGTGAAACAAACATATCATACATTAGAGAGGGATTAGTGCAACATAGTCCAACAACCTGCAACAGCTAGAGACATTAGAGCAGCAGAGAACATTGATGCACAGTGCAAGTGTAACACTCAGCCGTCTTTGACATCCCAGTTCCTCTGTGTTATTTAACTTGTACCGTATTGACTGTTAAAGTAACATTTGTTAGCTTCTACTACTCTGTCACCTACTGGGGTTCAGCATTGACTGTGAACGTATTGACTGATTGGAGAGACCATCAGACCTCTGCAGAGTCCTGCACTATACTGATTGCTTCCTGTTGCAGTGAAATCAGCCCCTCAATCATTGTGGTTGCGTGTTGCATAAGTTGGATCCACACACACACACACACACAAAAGCATGGTTATTGATTATATGCTATTATAGTCTGATGGCCTAAGTCGCCCTAAAATGCCTGCATCAAATTATATTTTATATTTGATAGAGTGATGCGCATGTAAGAAACTGCTTAATTTGAAATGAATTAGGTGATGTTTTGGCAAGACTGGGAGAAGTGAACAGAGGCTCATTGGAGCATGAAACAGCCCCGAGCGAGTTACCAAGCCGGCAGACAGGCCAGGATATTTTTTCAGAAGATGTTTTTTTAAAGAACTGCTGCTTGTCTGAATAAATTATTATAACAAGTCAGACCAGCATCCGGAGAATAATTCAGTTAGTACACTGTTGAAATTTAATCAAAATGAAGAGTCAATTAGGATGTTATTTGGCTCCTGAACTTAAATACACACTGGGAGAAATTCTTCTTTTAGAGACACCAGGCAGAGATGAAGTCCAGTGGACAGTTACTGGCTCAGTGTGTCAGTTTTGCCATAGAGAGAAGCAGACAGAGAAAATGGGGCAGCACGGTGGCGCGGTGGGTAGCGCCGTTGCCTCACAGCGAGAAGGTGACCTTTTTGTGTGGAGTTTGCATGTTCTCCCCGTGCTTGCATGGGTTCCCTCTGGGTACTCCGGCTTCCTCCAACAGTCCAAAAAACACGCAGCTTAGGTTGATTGGTGTCTCTACGTTGCCCTTAGGAGTGTGTGTGTGCATGTGTGTGGTTGTTTGTCTGCGTGTTGGCCTTGTGATGGACCAGCGACCTGCCCAGGGTGTACCCCGCCTTTCGCCCGATGCCAGCTGGAATTGGCTCCAGCCCCCTTGCGACCCCGTTCAGGTCTAAGCAGTATATCAAATGAGAAGGGGGGGAGAGAAAGAGACAGAGAAAATAATTGCCAAAGAGAATTTGAAACCTCACCTGGGACCTTTCTGTGTGGAGTTTGCATGTTCTCCCCGTGCTTGCGTGGGTCTCTCCGGGTACTCCGGCTTCCTCCCACAGTCCAAAGACATGCAGCTTAGGTTGATTGGTGTCTCTAAATTGCCCATAGGAGTGCGTGTGCATGGTTGTTTGTCTATGTGTTAGCCCTGCGATGGATTGGCGACCTGTCCAGGGTGTACCCCGCCTTCGCCCGAGCCGGGATTGGCCCCCCCCCCCACCGTGACCCCGTTCAGGGACTAAGCGGTAGAAAATGAATGAATGAATGAATTTGAAACCTAATAATATTGATATTGAGACTGTTGAAACATTTTGTGTTGTCACAGGGAACATGACAGATTTGTGTCCAAACAAAGTGCAGATCAATTTCATTCACCGCACAGCAATGCTCTGTCATGTGAAACTGATGGGGATTTTACATGTGGGCTTCTTTCATTTGGAGTATGTTTTTTCAGTTCTGGCATGATGGTTCAGTATGACACTGAGGTGACTTGGTAAGAAATCAGCTCCCTGACTGCACAGTAGTTGCTGTGAAAATTAAATTGGTGCTGTTGATGTTTTTCTATATTGTACTGCTTCAGTTTCATTTATGTAAGACACATTATGTGTGTAAAGCACACGTAATTCGAGTCATTAGTGCCTGAATTACAGTAATGTACCTTTTAGATAATTCTTGCCACTCCCCAACAGAATGGATAATTTCCTTCTTGTCAACCAGACTAACTCTGACTTCACATGTTCTGCTGCTCTGTGCTTCAGGAAAAATGGCTCAGCAACTCCATTTTGGACAGTGCAATAAAAACACTGGGATTCCAGGTATACAAAGCAAATGGTGTAACGAAGTCATCCAGATAAACAAGAGGAGGTGGAACAGAGTAAATCTCAGCCATGAACAGCCCAAACACAGACAGCATGTCAGTTGTCCCACTAGGGACACCCTGGGCATGTGCACTCTCCCTGCTGCTTCTGACACAACAGTCATCAGTGTTTCAGAGTCAAATTCCTCATGTGTTCAACACACCTGGCCAATAAGGCTAATTCTGATTCTGATCTGTACTTAGCACCTTTCAGGCTGATCAGGGAAGAAATATTCCCTTTTAAAGACATATTCTTCTCCAGTGACATCTATGAAATCAAATGAAATATTTTGGCACTAACAGGGCTCCAGATTAACGGGCAATTGACAGATCTGCAGGTAAACGTTGTGATGACAGTATTACAGAGATTGTGATATCTGTCCACCATTTTTAAAGTAAGAGTATTTGTTCGTGCATAACCGGTTTGTTTTGCAGTTGTACCCAGTGTGACCTTTGGCCGCAAAATGCAACAGATCACTTGCAGTCTGGAGCCCTGACTTAATTATTATTGTGCCATGATCGGTGCTTTTCACGGTTGGGAGATTTTTAAAGAAAGTAGTCATTCACTTGCTTAGGAAGATTGTCAAACCCTCCAGGACGCATTTTCTCTGTATTTTATTGCTGCAGTCCAGCTCTCTAGTCACAGTGGGTGTGCTGCCATTTGCATTCAGTGCCACACTTAAAAGCCTGTTAGAACAGGCTAATAGTAATTAAAGGCAGTGCACCAGCATACTTACTTGACATCTCAATGGTGGATGTTTACCCTGAAGTTAGTTGCATGTGTGTATTTTACAAGTAGAAGCAGGTTTAACAGTAGGTTTCACGATGTGTAAAGGCTCATTAGGCAGCAAGGAGGTAAAAATGAACGGAGGCAGTATTATGTCAAAGTACTGCCCTTTCAGATACCAGCTAGTGATATTATTAGGGAACACAGTGGCAAACATGTCACAACAAACATGGGGCCAAAGTCCTCACATGATTCTTTTTTTAGTGCCAGGACTGGCAAAGTGGGAGCAAAGCTCCTGAGTGTTTGTGCCTGCTGCACATTTGCACTGGCGCTCTGACTGATAACACCCTCCAGTCCCCAACATGAATCTCTCAACACTGAATTACTCATCAATTATACATGAGTCACTTTTGTGCTGTCTGAATGGAACATCTTATTTCTTGGCTTGTTAATTTATTAAAACAAATGTGCAGACACCAGCACAGCCTGACACATGGAGCATTTTAATTTCACTTTGTTTATTGAACAGTGAAATGATTGATTAATACGTTTTGTTTTGTTGTGCTTTCTTTTTAATTTGGTTCTTTTATAATGACCTTAGCTTTTACATTGTGTGACAGCGTGAAACTTAGGCAGATCCACAAAGAGAGGTGCACTGTGGATATTTTTCAGGAAGTTCTCTTTGTTTCTTAACTTGTTCATTCTGTCTCAAAGCACTGCAGATGTTATTGCTAGATATGTTTTGGCTACAGGTGCTGAAATAGTTGACTGAGTTGCTGAGAGGCTGCTGCTTTTGAAGTCAGTGCTATATCCAGCACACGTTGCTCACTGATGAAATAGTCAGGAAGTGTTGTCAGTCACTGTTAACCTTTTAGACCAGAAGCTCTAAGAAACTAATTGGGTGAAGGCCAGTCATGCATAGGATTGACACTGATCGGGTTTGATGGCTACTCAAAAATGTTGTTACTCATTGTGTGTGTGTGTGTGTGTGTGTGTGTGTGTGTGTGTGTGCTATTTTGGATGGCTGGTTTTCACTCATGTTTATTTTTGCCTCAAAATGTCCAGAACACTTTGTGCTCCAGAACCTGTGAAGTGCTGAGCACAAGTGATAACTGCATCATGAAGGGGCTTCAGTTTGTTCAGCACACATGCTGCTTCTTAGTTTGTTTCACTCTAATATACAGTATGACCCTCTGATGATGTACTGAACATGTACAGTATCTTTGGTTATATGTTGGGTGGTTTTGCATTTGTGTTATCTGGTTTGTGTAAAACATGTATATCTTGTCCTTTTAATGCTACCATCCATATTGTACCCAGAGTTTTAGCCCAGTTATTGTGTTTAGTTTTTGTTTCTCAGTCTTTGACTTGCTTTCACATCTGCAAACTCAAGAACGAACACTGCTGGAGCTGTAGACCTTCATGAAAAAGGGATGTATGCTAGAATAGAAAAGAGGTTTCAGTGTTCTAATGTTACTGTTATTGTAATATTAATCTTGCTGATGTGCTCTATCTCCTTTCACTGTGCCATAGTGGAGCCAGCATTGTTAAAACACATTAATGAATGCACCGACAGGCTAAAAATACTCCCAAACAAATTGAAAGGCTGAATTTTATGTCCATACATGAACGCTGAAAGAAGGACCAGGACTCAAGAGTTCCCGTTTCAGGCAGTTTACTTTCACAATCTCAAGTGAGATTAACATTCTCCGACTACTATTCCTTCCTCTCTCCCTACTCTCTCTTCCTCCCTGTACTCTACAGGTGGTACTTACAGAGGCTGGAGTGTCCACATGCTGAGTATAGACTATTTTAGTTGCCTTTCATGCGATTCTAAAATCTTATAGCTCCTTATACAGAGGCAAAAATTCACACCTGGGTCCTACCTGGAACATTACACAAAGCAGGAGAAAGGTTATGTTTATACATATACACATATACTTTGCTGTGAACAAGTGTCTTAGATGTCTATACTATTCTTGGCGTATGACCAGGGTTTTGAATTGAACTGAAGGAAATGAAATTACCAACCCAACACAAATGGACCATTTCCATCTGTTTAAGAACATTAATTATAACTTTAAAATGAAACTATAAAGATCAAATGACATGATAGGCAGACGTTTGGGGCAATAAAAAGTTGGAATAAAACCAGCCTTATCTTTAAGGTGCTTTAGGTGTAATGTAGACATTAGTTTGTTTTGGTCTAAGAGTTTGTACAATAAATGTTCAGTCAGTTTAGGTTTGTTAAATAAAGTCTACATTGTGAGAGACATCCAACATTGACAAGGAAACTAGACCGTGGAGCTGCTCAGCACTTGCCTAACATAAGCTTATGTGGGGCACAGCAGAAGTCTGTACTCCAGCTTGCACAGTTTCGTTGATAAATCCCATGGTCCCGTTTATCTCAACTCTGGATTCAAGCCTCTATAAATAACTCTCAAGCTGATTTTGTGTTTACAACTTGTACTCCCATGAACACTAAGTACCTGTGCGTTGATATGAAGCGAGTAAGTCTGTCACAGAAATGCACTTTTTTACACCTACACTACCTGTCAAATGTTTGGACACATTTTTCCTTTCAGTTCAATGGGAAACTGTGTCTTAATGTTGGACTGGTAGTGTACTTCATTAGGGAAGACTGGACTAAATCTCACAGTTCCCAGTGTTTATCTTTGTTGAGCTATTAACCTTATCACTTATGATACCTAGAGCATGTGTATACACCGAGTATATTGTACAGACTACTGTATGCTAATCAACCATATTTATGCCATCGACTGTGTCACACTGGGGTGTTTTGTTTTGGCACTGTTTGGTTGATGGTGGCTTTTTAATATGGCTGGGGAGATGCTTTGAATGACACCATTACACCAGAAGTAACTGTGTTTGCCATAATCATAATATAATCACTGAGCTATCACAAACACACACACACACACACACACACACACACACATATACGGAAACTGGTATTTGTCACTTACATTGCATCAACTCCATTCTCTATAGATTGATCCTAACCGTCACTGAGAATGTGTTCCCAAGAAAAATGACGGCACCAGTTGTTTCAGCAGATCCTCAAAAACACCATATGCTTATGTTCAAGTGACAAACCTCTAGAGGCCAAGTGAATTATGATTCTTGTTTGTTGGTAGCAGAGGAGAAAGTAAAGTGATATTATGATAGAGGCGCAAAGTCTGCGGAGAGAAAGAGTGGACTCGGATTCTTGTTTGTTTTGGTGGTCTTTTAACCAAGACCACAACAATGGTTGCTGGTTCAAAGCATCTTAATGATGTAGTAGAAAATGGGAGTAACAAAAGCCAGAGCTCCTGTCGTGCCTACAAAGAGCTCACCGGGGAGCACTGGTTCAAAAGAAAACAGTTTTTGGATGGGAGTAACCCACAGAAATAAATAAAATGCAGTGGAAGAACAAAGGACTTTGAGTCTAATTTCAAAGATGAAAGTCCAATTTGACAAAGGTAATTGTTCAAAGTGAACAGGAGAGACACTCAGCGCATTAAGTTCAAGTGAAACAGCAAAGACAAAACTCTGAACCCGTGACTCTCAAACCACTGAACCAAAGCTCTGTCCAGTTAGTAAAAAATAAAAAAGCACCACAGAGCTGTGGTTGAAGGCTAATACTATACCAGTGCCTACTTTGACAAAAGCAGTTTTTATGCTGTGACACACCTGCACACATGAGTCAGTTTAGCCCTCACCCCCAATAATTTACTGCCAAAGATAAAACCACAGTTTTATTCTGTATATCTGCCCTGCCCCATGTCCAAGACCTCATAATTCCAAAGCAGAGATGACCCATAGTTAACAGTTTATGTTCTGTCTACCAATCAGCATAAAGCACCATAGGTCTAATGAAAAGGCAGTCCATGGGGGAAGCTCAGGGGTGGTAGCGCACTACAAATTAAATCGAACTTTCACTAAATGGAAGTGCTGCTGAATACTGCTGTGTGAGCAGGTCTGTGCTTTTTGCACCTGGAGTTCTCCTCATAAAACGGCATCCTTTGTTAGATCGGGGAGATCTGAGGTGGCAGATAATGTACAGCAAGTAAACAGATTCTGTTCCAGATTTTACAAGTCCAAACTTAGTTTTTTCTTGGTCATGAAGAAACACCCTTCACATACTCCATGATTTTTCTGTCTCCTAAAATCAGAAACGCAAAGAGACATATTGAATTCTTTAGTCACAGTTCCTTCCTGGATGTGTGCCACAGTAACCTGCCAGCATGTTAGTCCATATATCCATACATCCAGTTCAATTAATTTTTCTGTCTTCTGCCTGATTTGTGTTTTCTTCAAATCATTATTAAATTTGTCTGGAAGGCAAACTAAAACAATTTTCTTTCAAATGTTTGTTGTTGTGGATTATATTCATTATATCCACATCCCGGTCAAAATACAGAAAGCTTTACAATATAAACAGACACTTATGTCATTTTAATTTGGTTTATTTTTTCATTGCATTCTTTGGTGGTAATCTTATAATTTTGTCACTGTAAATCTTTTAAGATTTAATTAGCTCGCTAGTCAAATCTACATTAGATCTTGTATCTTTAAATCTTTCAGAAGAAGGATGTCAACCTCATGAAGATCTGGGTTTGACATCCTGCTGATTTGCCGGTGTCGTATGAACCAGCTCCCTCACAGATGGGTGAACACTTTTTATTAATTCTTAACTCTAAATTAATTAGACGGTCTGAGGTGGGAGGCAACTGAACTGTTTCTCTTGTATATACATCTTTCTGGGGACATGTCTGTGTACAGATAGTGTACTACACTGAACTGTACACTGACTGCTCCATATAATGAGTTTAAACAGAGGTGTTTACTTGACTCTGACCTTGAAGCGTTCATCCACTGTCAGGTCAGTGGCCATCATGTTAGCCTGTGTGAAACCGCACTATGGGACTGCTGTTTTTTTTCTCCCAGATATCAAAGCTACTGCACAGCACACATGCATTCCCAGCCGAGGCATGGCTGTTATTTTCCATGGGCACGTTCACTGCTGCGGGCCTGGGTATCAGTCAGAGTATGCAGCTGGGACATGACCAAATCTGGGTAGAGTGGGAATTAACTGAGGTGAATCAAGAAATATTCCCAATTTATTTCATGTAATTTATTCATAATCTAGGGCTGTTTTGTTGATTCAGTGAATCACAACTGGAGCAGAGAGCTCACTCATTCCTGTTTTTATTCCCAGTTCACTCCCCTATATTTCTGTGGAAGACTTTTGGAGGTCTGCCAAGTTGATAGTGTTTCTTCGGGTTGGAGTCACAGTCAGCTGTGGGCATTTTCCTGACAGTTTTCAGTAAAGCATAGCACTGTAAGGCGGTTTTATTCAGAAAGGGTTAATGGCCCACTGAATTGAAGCAGCAGAAACTTGTGAAAATGATTGACAAAACCAGCTTATGTCTATTTCTCATAGGCTATGGAGACAGATGCTCTCTGTGTTGCCCCTTACAAATGTGTTCATTCTGAGAATCTTCATCCATATAGATTTGTGTATTGTGAATGGCCGATCACAGATGGTAATTTAATGAAATAGCTGCTAAACACATACATCACCACAGAGAGATTTTCACCAAGGAGCTATTTAAAATGTTCCATTTCAGAAAAGAAGACACGCAGAGGACTTGGTGAACACTTAAAAATGGACATATGTGCTGTATTCCAGTTTTGTATTTAAATTTGAATGGCATGTCCATAAAGTCTGTTTTCCATTGCACAAGTGGCCACCCTGCTGTCACACCATATGTTTCTTTTCAATCAGCCCACAACTATGGAAAACAGTGGCAGCAGTTAAAGTGTCACAGCCTACCTGGATAATTACACCACAGAATGGATTGTGTTATAGTAAAAAGTAGTAAGTTTTCACAGGTTGCTTCAAATATGAGGAGAGGGGAGAGCTACGGCTGTGTCTTGTTGCTTCGGTCAGAGTTTGATGGCTGCTTTGAAACAATCAGCTATCAACTGTTTTTTGGTGAGCACCGCTGATCAGCATAAGTGACTCTGCTCCTTATTTTAAAACAACCTGTACTGTATAATTTGACAAAACCCC
>NW_018127950.1:1615310-1617314 GCF_001952655.1 Monopterus albus
CCTGCTGCTGCTGCTTGACTGTGGCAGGTTTAAGGTTAGGGTTAGGTAAGTAGGGGTATTATGGTTAAGGTTAGACCTCCAGGAAATGAATGCAAGCCAATGAAAAGTCCCCAGGAGGAATGAGAACAAATACAGTATGTGTGTGTGTGTCCACCAGGTCCCTGAGCCACAAGGGAGCCCAGCTCTTTTCTCCACTTGTGCTACATTTCTGCTCGCATCTCCAGCTGAAGCCTGAAATTCACTTGTGAATATACAGTATTTAACTTACAGTAAATGCCAATTGACTGTCGACTTATGCATTTCATTTGTCACAGTTTTAACAGAGCAGAACTAGTTTTGGAGTGTGTTATTAAGGACATGCAGACACACACAAGAGAGACTTAAGCCCCTTTCAAACATGCACCCTACCCAGGAATTTGCTTATTATTTTACATCTAGGCAAAGTGTTACAAACAATTGTACCTGGTTGGGCCTAATCAGATAGTCCGGTACTTTATAACCGGCTACATGTTTGAATTGAAGTTGTCAGACTGTCTGTAAGGGCACTCTCCAGATGACAGCAATGCTACTTATGATATACTGGTTACTGTCGAGTAGGATCTGACGCATGCAAGCTGTGCACTGACACAAAGTTTATTTTGAACTGGTGCAGAGAAGATAGTTTCTGAAAAACAGAACCATCTTGGAAAATGTTTTAAAAAACAAAAGCACGAGGATAAATTTTCCATTCTCACTGATGAATGCCATAACTTAGCAACTTAAGCTAACATCCACGTGACTGTCAACATGTTTAAGTGTTGCTAAAAATCAGTGAGAAAAGCTCAGACCAAAGTACAGCTACAGAAGCCTTTCATATCAAATGACCAAAGCTGTACTAACTTTAGCAGAAAATTATGTTCATATAAGACCCCATTGCTCATAGTGGTGTAAGAAGCAAAGTGAGGAAACAGTTTTCGGGGCCATTAAAATAATTGCTTCACTCTGTGACACTGCTTCCTGTACTCGCTCTCAAATGAGAATAATATATTTACGCCACATCTCACATGTTTAATGAAAAAGAGTATAAGTAATTTTCAGGAATAAACGTTGTGTTTGGCCCACCAAGGTAAAAGCCATTTCTGTATGTTTGGTCAGATATTTGCAGTATCATTGTATCAAGACAAAATAATTTTTCTACAGGCTACATCTGTATTTTTCCCCCACTTTATCAAACATCAAAGCAAAACAGAGACAACATTTGAAACCACGAGATAAATGTTAAAATTAAGCGTTTTGTGCTTGAAAACCAGTGTAAATAAGATGTGTAGAAAGTGATTTTTCCATCTGAAATGCAGACCAATGACAGCTTTGAAATGCTTTGAGGATTAGACTGGGTGTCAGCATGGTTTCAGCACATTTTGTTGGTGTCAGCTGGTGAGCATTTGCCAGCAAAAGACGCTGCTGATAACCACAGTTTCAGATAAAATTGCTCTTGGCACTAACAACTTTATCTGGATGTTTTGGCCTTTGGATATACTCCAAACCAAAATGCCTCAGTTGCTGTCACCATCTGTTCACTGAACTGAACGGGTTGCAAGGGAGAGCAGACGTCTTTACTGCTCCTCTTGTCTGTTCTACGATTTTTCACATCTTCTACATTTTCAAGTCTTTGAACAAATTCTACAACTATTAAAATGCCTCCAAGAGGGAAAAGAGCTAATAAATCAGATGCAAATGAGGATGTTGACGCAGAAGAGGATTATATTTCAGTGGTGCAAGTAACAGAGATGTTGAGTCAGCAGAAGCAGATGTACACCGCACTGTTGAGCCAACAACAAGATAACTTCAAAGGTTTTGTGCAACTACTTATGGAGACAAATAACAAGAGACTCGACGACATGACCAGAGAAATACAGGAGATAAAAACGAGTTTGCAGTTTACCCAGCGAGATGTGGATGTGATTAAAGCAGCCATGGGTGAACAGAAAATACAAACCAAGGAAACAAAGGATGATGTCTACAAAA
>NW_018127950.1:1617926-1641196 GCF_001952655.1 Monopterus albus
ATAAGTGGAGTAAAACTATGGAATAATTTAAGTGTGGACATAAAAAATAGTAATAGAATTGACGAGTTTAAACGTAAATATAAAGGTATGTGTCTATCAAGATATATGCAAGAACAAGCTCAGTGATTAACTACATGGACTATTGTGGGTGTGGTGTATATTTTGTAACCATTCTTTAATACATCACTGGCGTGATGTAGGAATGTTAACACTGTTATATTCTTTTTAGTATATTGTGTGTGAGTGTAGAAGTGAAACATTTATTGCTTGCAAACCAATGATGGTAAGATGATGTCATGGGGTAGGACTGGATAAGTCTGACTTCTTCCTACTCCATTCAAGCATGTACTAGGTATAAGCACATTGATATTGGATTAGCATTTGTTGGATATGTGTAAAATTATGTGTATTGATATATCAACTGTCTTTACATGCTTGAAAGAATAAATCAAATCAAATCAAATCAAATTAAAAGTGGTGGTTTAAGAGGTTTATCATTCTCTTTCTTTGAATCATACATGAGCACTCTCAGGTCTCTACGCCTTGTATGTATTCTCATAGATTGGTACTTTAACATGTAGGAGTGCATGCATTTGTGCATTTGTGTTTGTAAAGTGCAAGGCACAAAATGGGATTCTTCTCAGCAATGAATCAAGGAGATGTCTACCATCAGGGAGGCCTTTTTTTTTATCTGGCAGAAGGTGCTGCCAGTACCTTTGCCAATTAAGGAAGCATAATACACAAGCTTCCATCTCATTCAGTCCCACCTTGTTGATTTACAAACCTCAGTATTTCACATTCATTGTCTGTTCTCCATCTCTGTGGCAGCTGTTTGCTGTGATCTGATGTGTGTAAGTGTGTATGATTATTCCACATCAGACCTACAGTGCTGCACATCAATCTATAATAATTTCACTGGTGTCAAAGCAGGATTTTCAATCACTTGAATGAAAGCGACCCTGTTTTAACAGCAATGCAATGCTTAAAGCAGGTTCTGTGTTTACTCCTCACCTGGGAAACAGCAGTCCACTTAACACCTTTTCTTAAGGGTTTAATCATATCACATGATCTTAAAATATGCCATTTAATTTCACTTAGACCCTTTACATACAATTTGTCACTTGAGATAACCTGTTACTGTTGTTGCTGTCAAATATCCCTCATTGTATGAGAGCAGCCTGTGCACCACTGTTAGTGGTTAACAAGCTTTTTTTTACTTTCAGCATGTGCAGTTCAACCTGTGCTTGGTACCTAATCACCTGCTTGTATTTGACATTTCTGAGAAAATAATATATAAGGTGGCATTTACAAAAGGTGAAAAAACTAAACAAAAACACTGGTTATTACTGCATGAAAAATACCAATCAGATTGCCAGTGAATTTTAAAAGACTGGTATGTAATGTGTGATTATATTTATCCTTGTTGATGTTATTCACAAAGAGACAAGCACATGTTGTCTCCCCGCTTGTCAGTATTTGTGACTTCTTTTAAACTGGAGCCTTTAAAGTTCAGTGTTTTAGAGACTCAAACTATAGACTGAATGTAAAAAAGAAGAGGCTTTTCCAAAATCCCTTTGTCAGAAACACAGATAAACATTTATCAGGCTTTATCATTTGTAGGCTTAATGGTTAGCCTCTTACGCTCTGTTGGATGTTTTGTCCTTGACTAGATCAGAGATACAGACATCCGTCACTGTGTTGTTGTACCCGGTACTTTTTACCATACTGACTCTGAGAGACGAGACAGTCCAAGTAACTACAAAACAGTGCTGATTTATTCCATGAACACAGGTAAAAATCAACATTACACGCTCAGGCATCTTGCACCCCCAAACTGCACGCAGGCAGCTGGAAGATGAAAAACCCTGAACCCAACAGGCCTATACATTTATCTCTTCGGTTGGGCTAGCCCCATACTACACAGGAACGTCAAATCGTGACACCACCTGATGTGCCAGCTTTGCAGCTGGTCATAGCAGTAGTCAAAACATGAAGTAAATCAATGTGTGAATGGGTGTGTCTGTTGGTTAAGTGGTGTGTAGCTAAAAACATTCTCACGACCTCTAATACATGTCGTGACTGAACATAGGAACATTATGGCTAACTCTACAGTTCTACACATAATAATAATAATATTAAACACCCTGTCTGCTGACAGTCATCAACTCTTCTCTCTAGTTATCCTTGACCAGATGTACCCTGTAGAAACTCATAAGCATGACTAAGCATTTAACAGTCTAACTAGACATCCTATCTCCACTAAACATTTCTAATACAAAAAGTATCCAGACATATCCACAAAAATATTTCACTCTTCTCTGTCTGCTGTGTAAGTGCTATTGTCTGCTATTGCTGTTTCCAGTAGCGGGTCTATACTTTAAGACCACCAACTGAGAATTTGAAGCCTCTCCGGCCTCTGCGGTGTTCGTCTTGGTTATTTTTTCTTATTGTCACTGTGTCAACTGGTCATTCATGTGTGAAATGGAACCTGGTCTGGTTTTCCTGCAGTTTTCCCCTGTCTTCCCCTTATTCTTTATGGACTGAATCTTGTCAACAGAGGCTGGAGCTGTACAGTTTTTTTTTGCCTGCTGCATCATAATAACATATGAAAATAAAATAATAGGATGATATATGCTTTGCAAACAGTCAGTGTGCTAGGCTGTCACACTTGTGGAGGTTTATATGCTCCCACATGAGTACACTCCTACAAGGCATAATTTCCCCAATTTTATCCTATTATATTCGTTTATTTATTTATTTTTTACTCCAGACATTTCTTTGCCCTGGATTTGACTGTTTAAGATACATAAGGCCACAATGGTGAAAAATGCTTTAACAAAATTCCTGGATCCTGATGTTGGATCTGGATCACCACCAGAATCTAGATCTTTGCGTGGGGCATGGGCTGTACCATAACTCTCCAAAAAATTAATCAAAATCTATTCATGACATTTTGAATTATATGCTGTGGACAAACCAACAAATGCTGGTAAAAATGTAACCCCTTTGGAGGAGGTAATTAAAAACCTGCCTTTTGTGAGATTCAGGATTATTCAGTATATAAGTGGATATGTTCTGCCCTGTGTTCGAGTGCAATTGGAACTGTTTACTGTGTGTTGTGTTGCAGTGCCACCTTTGGGTTATATGGCAGCAGTAATCTTGGGGGACAAGGTGTCAAAAGTTAAGTCAGGCATGGTAGCCAGAGTGACTCTTTCTTGTGTTGTGAACATCTGTTACTTCTCAGCATTGTGCCTTGGACACTATTCATCTGTGAGTATTGTTTTGTTGTCCTCTAGATGTTATGAGGAGAAAACTGAGATTAGTTTCCTGGAGGTGATGTGATTTTGTTGGGGCTAACGTAACTATAAGCTTATTATTATCACTGCTAGCTATGTGACTCGGTAGCCTACGTTGAGCAGTGAAACTTTGTGTTGTACTGATTTCTGTATTCATTTGTGCTTTGTTGCAGTTTTACTTAAAACAAGTCATTTGTCATTAAATGACAAGAAACGTCTCTTCTTGTTTTTGCTGGAGACTTGCACACTGTTAACTGACTGTCTAGCTTTGAACACAGACCACTGAGGACAGTACAGGATACATTTATCTATATACTGTTTCTATATCAACATTAATATGAATATATACTATACAGTATATTCTTGTATCACACAAATGGCATGAGTTTATTTTTATATTTATTTAGGAGGCTGTAGTGTGTGCTTAGCATCAAATAGGGTTATGCAGCTTGTGCTGATGAAAAGTTAATTACAAATTATCAAAGTTTTATGAAGTGAGGTAGATTGTTGACAAATGATGAGAGCTGATTACATCCATTCAACTGACTTTCAGTCTGGTTGGCAGACGTATTCACTGAAGTGTGTAGGCAGACACACAAGCGGCTGACCCCAGAGTGACAAGGAACAGCGGCATCGCAGTGCTGATAAACAGGCCATAAAGGTGGTGAAGGATTTCATGTGTGTCTGCCCTGTGCTTCTGGAATAAACTTAGTTTTAATACAGCTTCAAAGAGAAATGGTTGAGAGTCTCCACAGAGCGCAGCCTGTTAATATACAGTACCCTCAGTTCAGTTAATGTGGATTTACTGTCACCTTGGCGCCCTCTGAGTCAGATTGAAACATGTAGTTTGTGACAGCTGCGGTCTTGCTTTTTTTAAAATGTTTTTTTGAGTGACAAATCTCAGATCACAGACGACTCACTCAAAGAAGAAACAAGCGCCAGAGGAGGTTCACTGAGAGATTCAGTGTGGGGAGAAAATGAGAGTCAGCACCGAGCTCTTAGCTGCGTCCATCAAATCTTTGTATTCTTATGTGTCTTTTGGAGTTGAGGTTGAAAATGCGTGTATGTCAAAATAAAAACAGTATAGCACAGAGTCTTCCCTCAGAAATGCTGGATCTGTAGCAGGAGGTGATTTTCACACAGTGCTTTTATTCCAATGAATTCTTATTTCACTGGTAATTGCCACTGACACACTGATTATCTGGTCACAAAGAGTATAAGAGGGTACTTCCTGTCAAACTGAGGTGTGAAGTGATGATTTATGACATGATTAATGGCTTTTTAGCCCTGCCTACTTTTCACACTTCGCTTCCGTCTGGATCAAAGGCTGTCAACTTTTATGTTGCGTAATTACAGATTTCAAAGGATTTCACACTTAAGTGTTACTTTCACTTTGACAGAAGGTTTTGACTGCTGATTTATGGTTTATAACAGTATTAAAGGATTTTATTAGGCTTTCCCATAAGAATGGATCAGAGCGTCCAATCACAAACTAGGGTTATTACATCAAAGGATTTTGCACTTAGGTGTTTTACTTTTACTTTGACATATAGTTAGTTTGTTGGTCTCTAAATATCTTTTATATATGTAAGGATTAATGTATAGATGTAAGGTTTCTAAATTAAATAATTAATCTTGGGAAAAGTGGGTGTTTCTTCCTATACATAAGATTTAGAAATGCATCAACCCTTTGTTAAGGTTTAATTTGTTTCAAACCTTGTATTTGATTAAAGTAAAAACAGGATAATTTGAATTTTGGGAAAGGCACATGTTTCTCCTTGCATAGTTTAATTTCAAGGATGTTCAGCCTAATAGTTTTGATAGATGTAAGGCTTAAAACCAAATTAAATTTAGGATAAAAATAAATATTAGTCTGCTAAACCGGATATTTTTTTCAATTTAAGATAAGATAATCTTTTATTGTCATTGTAATATGTACAAGAAAATTTTAGAGTGACCTCCAGTCAATACGATAGAAAAAAAACCCATAACATATGAAATAAGACCATGAAAAAAATGAAATGAACAACAGACCTTTCATGCACCCCCCCAATGATCTGTTTTTTTTTTTTTTTTTTTTTTTTTTTACCCATCATGGCTTAATTCAAAATTTCGTCAACTTCTCTGCATTGATTTCAGCATTTGATGTATCATTACTGTTCTAGGTTTAAATAAATGCCTCTGACCACAGGACCTGCCAAAAAATAGTGTCCAGGTCTAAACATTTGTCATTTAAAGAAGACCTTTCAGGTAGATTTCTTAGGTTGTATGTATAAAGACCCATCTTCTCATTAAACCAACATCAGAACTAAAATCAGATTTTTCCAACCAGACAAAATTGTAACCCTGCGGATTACACTTGAAAATTCTTACTTTCTTGCTACCGGCACCCTATCCACATGGTCCCCGCTGATATACAGTGGCAAGATGTCGGTTTTCTTCCTCCTGAAGTCAACAATAACCTCCTTAGGCTTTTTCGGTAGAAGATTGTTTTCTCTGCACCACACTATCAGCCTCTCCACCTCATCCCTGTAGGCAGTCTCATCCCCCCCACAGAGCATGGTGAAAGGCGGCTGTTTCACCCCAACATAGTTTAATTTTTAGGAAGTTTAGCCCCAGTAGTTTTGATAGATGTAAGGCTTAAAACTGTAAGCATTCCCATCCCTTTCTGAAGTAAATTGATTGATACTGTTATTTAAAAGAAATTCAAGACAAATGTGTGGAATCCATAAACTTTTTATGTTGCCTAGCGTTATTAAAAATATACAACTACAGACATGATCTAGGATTTCATGACACTCACAAAAGAAACATATTTGTTTAAATCTACTTCCTCGTAGTAGCAAAAGGACCGACTCAACCGTGATCAGAAACTTCATCCATTTTGCTTTAAGTGTTGATCATGACAATAATGAATAAAGGTGGTTGCACTATGTTTATCCATTGCTGTCTGATACAGACTTGAATGTGTCTGTGGAGTTAAACCTTGAACCTAAATATACCCTTGATAACTACTTAATGTTTACAAGTACTGATGCATTTTTATTTTCCTTACTGGTAATTGGTGTGATGAGTTTAGCAGCACTAAGGGTTAGTTTCTGTATTTTAGACTATAATCATGCATCGACTAAACAGATTCCCACTTACTGTATTTTTGTGTTTAAGTATTTTTTATGTTCAGAATTTGAGGCGTTGGACCAAACAGTAGAAATAATCAAACACCAAAAGTTTGGTTTAGACTTTTACAATAGGATCCTGCATGAAATGAGAAGAACAACCACTGCTGCTTGCTGAGAGGGTAGACCAGGGACAAACAGTGGATTTACTCTTACACCAGTCAAAACAACACAAAGAAGAGTGTGACCTAACAATCAAACATGTTTACCCTCTCTCTATGTGAAGTTTTAAAGGTAACACAACAGGTGTAAACAGTCAGTACACAGCAGTGTGAGACTGAGTTACCGACTGACCGCCCTGCCTGCATAGCACCGGGGACTTGTTAGTTCTTTGACCATGGCTGAGATGTAACAAATAGGTCTAATTTCATCATAAAACTGTCTAGTTTTGGACTTTCTTACTGTACATAGAGTGAATATCCTTCAGTGGACTGAGCCTGAATTTAAATAAAAAGTAATGTGACTGACTGAGATGTGTTAGGAACTAAGATTTGAAACTACTGTATGTTTTACCAGCAAAATTTAGAAAGAACTGGTCTCTACAACATCTTCGTCATCTCACTCGTCACTCCTCAGCACTGCTTAGAGAGCTACAAACTGAGCCACGGTTAGCAGACGCCACTGATTGTTCCAGTACAGGGAATCTCCAGGTGTTGAAAAGTCTCAAAAAGCATCCTCAGTACCTTTGAAAGTATTAAAAATTGTAAAATCTCATTTACAAGAGTAATTTTTGCTTGCCTACTTGGAATAATCTGATTGTGGGCTGTTAGGAGACATTGCACACTTAAAGACAAAAAAGTGGGGTTGCTTTGACAGTGGGATGTTCATGCAGAGGCCGTTCATTCCTTGGCTGTGGAGCTTCGGTTTATAAAATCACAGTAGGCAAATGTCAACTTCAGTAAAAACTTAAATGAACTCAAAGTAAATGAATTAACCATTGTCAGTTGGTTTATCCATCCATCCATTCTCTGCTTCTTATCTGAGCCCAGGTTGTGTTAATTTAATTAATTATCTCATTATGATTTAATGATATACAGTAAATTGCCGAGAAGCACTGAAAAAAGGAATATAATGGTAAACAATAACGCCCAATCATCCCCACTTTTTCATACTTGGTCAGTATGATGTGAAATTAGTATTTGTTTAATATTCAAGTTTTGATTTAACATTTTTTAAAACCCAGTTGGTGAACCCTGCAGAAATGCCCTGAGATAGTGTCTAACATTAAAAGTTGCTTTCTTTTTATTCATCTACCTAAATTTCTATTATTCTAGCGCGCCCATTCAAGTCATTTCCTATACCTTCTAATCCTTTGAAGAGGCCTGGAGCATTTCCCACCACACGCTGGACTGAAAGCAGGGTATACGTTCTCACACATGCTCACTTTTAAATTAAATTTGCCCTATCTCAGTAAATCGTTCTAATGTTTGAGAAACCTTCTACTAACTCAAACACCGTACTGTACCTTCTGAAGCGCCCATAGCACCAGCTGGTCTGAGCTCAGCACCTTGAACAGTTTCCTGGCCTATACTGCTGCTTTAGAGCCACATACACTGCAGCTCTCTGTCTACTAGGCGCCTACTGTATGTGTAGGTGGCAGTACAGTTTGAAAGGACAGGGACAAATAACAGACGAGGCAGAGGCAAAGTTTTATTTATTTTTTTTATTATTTACACTGGGAGCACATTTTTGTGCCAGACTGCACTTCTGTTTGTATAAAATTTGAGATAGGAATTATTGCTGGTGCCATTTGGTTGTCTGGAACTGAAACTTGTAACTATTTACAGTAGATGCTGACTTTGGACAACACTGTCTGCAAGAACCTAAGTTTATATACACCTAATCTGCGACAGCAAATGTGTTGTGAATTGTACCAAATCTCACAATCTATTAGCATCATGATGAAATCTTGTTAATTAACGTATGTAGCAAGTCACAGAAATATTTATGCTAAAAGTAAATGTTCAGTGATGCATAATTGTTCTTCATCAAAATATCTTGTAGGATTATTAAATAGTTTTATAGTTATAATGAGACATTCACAGCACTTTGTTAGAGAAAGATTGTTGTCTGGTTCAATACAGAAAAAGTTCAGTGACTGCAGACACAGTGTGTTTCTTCACATTTGACGGCGCTCGATTCTCTGCTGTGTTCTGTTTATCAGGTTTCCATTCAATAGGTTTAGCTGTTGCGTGCTGCTCCTCTTTTCTCCCTCAGTTTTCTATTATTTATTCTTAGTCTGCTGATCATAAGATGTAGAAAATATGCGGAAACCAAATCACAGTTAGACAGTCTCTGTTTGTGAGCTGTTACTGTCTAGACATATCCCGTACAGTGACACATTCATCCTTCACTATGCTCCTTATATTTACTTCTGTTATTGTTATTTCCATTGACATTGCTGATAACCTGACTGTTTCTCCCTCGCTGAGAGTTTATTTTATTCTATATGTTACTGTCACCTTTTATTCTATTAATTATAGTGGCATCTTTAAAACAGCTGATTATTAATTGCACCGTTATCTTCTGTTGCCTCCATACTGTCAGCTAGAGTTTTCTGTAACACAGATATCAGACCACCCTCATCTACCACCATGACTTATAACTTATAATATTACTCCTGTGTGCCTCACATTGTCAAGGTTGGCCCCCAAACACTAAATGAACACTCATGCAAACTATATGGCACTTTGCGGAAATTAATTGCATTTGCCTGTGACTGTTGTGTGATGAATGTGTAGTTTTATCAACAATTGCCTTTCACTGACTACTTTGGGTTGTGATTAAAAACTCCAAGATATTATCTTATGTGTGTGTGATAGCATTAGATGGCATCCATGTCCTCTGTGATCCTGAAAATACTCTGTAAAGATCGCAGTGTCGAACGGATTACAGTCCCACACAGGCCAGTAAAACTAGAAGGCCAAATACATTAGCAACCCGCAGTATTACAAATGACCTTGGTATTTTACAACAGAGACTCCTGTGCTTGTGGGGCAGAAAAGAAAGAAGAGCCTATTAAAGAAGAATATGTGAATGTGAGTAACACAGGATAAGTGGACAGGATTGTCCTGCAGCTTGTATCAGCTGGTTGCAAATAGAGAAAACAAAGTCTGCATCACTAATTGCCATGTCAGGCATGTTATAGCTGCAAAACTGTCTTCTAGAAATTATGTTTCATATATCACAGTACAATGTAAATTAAGCCTCGAAGTTGATATAAACCTACACATGTCCCAATTTTTGTTGATTACTTACAAAAATCTGACAGTGTAAAGGCAGTGTTGGAGCACACTGTGTTACTACACCCACTGATGCAGTATTAGGACCATTGTGCTGCAGGAAGTGGTGAGAAAAACAGCTGGATGATGGCCATGATGTACCAGAAGTACCTTTATGAAAGACATATTCGAGTTCCATTATAGAAAGAATTCCATAAATGTGTTTGACTGTTGAATGAGGCACATTTTTTATTTATTTAATTATATTAAAAATATTTCATGGATATTTCTAGGACATTTTTCCAGTTCATTTCAGAATAAACTGAGAACCACACCAAAGTGGATGTCATGTGAACCAGGTGCAGAGAACATTGGTTCCATCTGAGGTTAGGTTTAGGTTTAGGTTAGGAAAATACTGAGGTTTTGATTCTTTATAAACCAAACACAATGGCTTTCTAATCTTAACCAAAAGATATTCGCTGCTGCATATTAGTTGTATATTAAGTAAATGCACTATCAGGGATGTATAACTGACAGAGCCAGGAGCAAAATACACCACATTTATTTATGCTTTGTTTTCTGATGGCCACAATCTTTAGAGGAAATGTCTGTGGTACATTACGTTTCAGTGGGTTTTCACTAAAATGCTGCTGACTGTGTATTCACTACCTCACTCTCTGGGTCAGTGTCATCCCTTTGAATTCAGTCTTTTCAATAACCCTGAATGAATACATCCTTGAGTATGAAATGTAGATAAAATTGCTTCAATAACAGTTTTGCCTCCAGGCAGGAGGAGCTCTGGCCATGTGGAAGTAGCCTGGACTGCTAATGCCGGTGTTTGTTGTCTTGTGGTGACTCTTGCTCCGTGAACCCCTGTTGTTTCTAAATCAGTAGTGTGGGTTGTGGTGCCAGTAGCACGTTTTATTATACCAATGTGTATTTTGAAAACTGCAAATATAATATAATTGTCACATATGATTTCATGTGGCAGTCCAGTATTTTTTGCAGGGTGGCCATGTTATGGATCGCTCGAGGCACGAATGTAATTTAGGAACGTAGTGAGGGAGCAGGAGAGGCTAACGGTGCACACAGTGGCACGTTCAGGTTAGAGGCAGAGACAGAGAGTGTTGTTTGGAAATTAATTGAAACATTTCTATTTTATTTCATGCCACTCAGTTTAGTCAAATTTCTGACCTTTGTATTGGTTTTCTGATGCATATTAGATAGGTTTTACACAGCTGGCAGGGCTTATAGTCTTTAGTGATTTGCATGATGAGGCCATGAAATAGGCCAAGAAATATAGTTAGGAGGAACCAGGGCCAGATTTTGGTATCAAGAACATTACAACCCCAGTGTCCAGAGCATCACAGAACACATCATATAGTGTTTTTACACCAGCACAGGTAAACCCTGCCGAGCCATGGTGTGGGCACGGCGACGTGCTGAGCTGCTCTCCAGTCAACACGGTTGTGTTTT
This sequence comes from Monopterus albus, assembly GCF_001952655.1. Taxonomy (NCBI): domain Eukaryota; kingdom Metazoa; phylum Chordata; class Actinopteri; order Synbranchiformes; family Synbranchidae; genus Monopterus; species Monopterus albus. The sequence goes on from NW_018127950.1 coordinate 1,629,096, forward strand.
CACTGCACCATCAAATGTGTTGTTTTTCTTCTGCATCTTGATCATGTGGGGTTAGTAAGAACTGCTGTGAAGTGACACATGGCATCAGTGTATCTTCTACATCTTGATCATGTGGGGTTAGTACGAACCGCTGTGAAGTGACACATGGCATCAGTGTGGTGTGACTAGTTTGCAACATGGAAGCCTTGGTGCTAGGCTCTATTTTAACCCCTCATCAGAAAAAGACCAAGTGAGATTCCATTTTCAGATTTTACTGCAATTAAATGACAGATAAACAGTGAATGCTGAATGTAAGAACTCTCCCTCGGTGCAACATTGAGCCAATCATATGTTTCGATGAGCCAGCTCGGCCCCACTCATAATGGATCGGTCTCAACAGTCCCTGCTTCTACTCAGGGCCAGGATCCAGCACGATTATCCCCTGCTGCTAGTAACAGATGGAACCAGAGGCCAACCCGTTACCACCCCGCTCCACACGATTAAAGTGGGCTGGCCCATACTGATGGAAAAACACCATTAGACATTCTGACATGCTAACCTTTCCACTGGGGCCCAAGTCCCACATTCATTTATTTTTTACTACTGCTATTTATTTTCACCACTCTGTTTTCTGCATTCCCTAGACGACATAAACTGTTGTGGCTAAGCCTCATTTTCACTCACCTTACCCATGTTTGTGTGAATGGTTGTTTATTTGGAAGTTATTGTTTTGCCTGATTGGAGAGTGACTACACCAAGGTCAAGCAATCTCCAACAAAAATATTCCAAAGCATTTCTCTGTTTTTTTTGTGTGTGTGTGTGTGTGTTTCCTCCCACCATGTAGAAACTGTAGCTAACAAATGCCACATAGATTATACACACTGATTTCTGTTCTTTCAGCATACAAGTATCATCATTTGTAAAGAGATGCTGGTGGCTGGGAGTTGTAATGACAAAAGGTACTTATGAAGTTGGTAAGCTCATTCGATACTGAATCTAATCACCAAAACTGAACAACAGGTGATGAGAGCTGGATCTGAAATGAATGGCCAAATGTTAGTAAAATTGCCATTTACTGATAAATTAAAATCACTAAATGGCAACTGTGTGAGTCATTTGAATGCCTCAGTTGAATATTGTTGTTCTCAAAGGCAGCAAGTGATAGAAATAAGCAAGACGTGAGCATTTTCTCCTTTTATCTACTGACAGAGCGGAGCAAACATGAATTCAAATTCAGTATTATTCCCTTTGCAAAAGTAATGCATGATTTATTTCATACTTGATGCAGCGAATTGATCTTGGCTGTTGTTTCCTTGTTGAAAGTATTTGATTCAATACAGACAATGGCATTGAAAACCTCTCAGGTGAACTATATTTCTTTGAAAAGCACATTAGTTAGTTGCACATGGCAATTATTCCTACATGACAGGTAGTTTTAATTTACTGCACCAGCCGTTGGCAGGCAGCCAGTATGTTTTCTTTCAAAAGACACTGTTTCTGACTTTGTTCCCTGTCTCAGAGCTCTCCGGATGCCAACCAAAGGACCTGAAAGTGTCTGATAGCTTTGACACACAACTGACAGACAGAATGAGACCGAGCTGGGCAGATTGATAGCTGCTGAGGCAGAGCACTCACACCTCCCTCCCCGTGGCAACGCCAAGCTCGGGGCTGAGCGAAAGTTATCTGTCCTTCAGATTAACCGCAGTGACAGACAATAATAATAAGTCAGTCTCAGACGGAACCCCACACAACAAACACCGTTTCTCAAAAGCACACTGAATATTGCTGCTTAGTCAACAAACTGTTGTCTATGCAGATTTAGCTTTAACAATATGAAGTGCAGAAAGGTCACGACAGGAGTAAGATGGCTTGAAACAGAGATGCTGAATTCATACTTCAGCATCCCCATCAGCACAACCTTAGACCAGAAAGACTGAATCAGTGCACAGAGCCTGAGGGCAAGAAAATAATCATATACTGTATGTGTGGATAGTGAAGACCTTTATTATCATAAGTGTCCCATGTGAGATTGAGGTGAGTTTTATGAGCTCTGTTAAGGAGTATAAGGTATTAACTGGGTTTTAGAATGGCAAGTTACAGACAATGCTGCATACACTTGATTCATTTTTTGTCAAACAGATAGAGTCTAATATTATTATTAATTTATACTGCAAAATGTGTTGCTTGATTAAAAAAAAACTACAGTGCAGAGTGTTATATGAACCAGAATTTGGCCAACAATCCAAGATCCCTGTGCACAGTTATGCTCACGTATGTCACTAAACAGGCAGGTTTAGTGAGGAAAGACTTGGTTGTCATGTGATTTAGTTGAGACTGAAGACAAAGCAAAACATGTCATGCTTTATTGCTCATTGATGATTTAAGGGCTGCCTGGTAAAGGACATAGAAGGTAAGGTCTTTATTTGTATGCAATGTAAGACGTCGTTTTCATAGTCAAGAAAACATTTGGCAAAATTATCACAACTACAACAGTGTTCTTTTTTTCTTATTAGTCCATGGGGGCTACGCACTGGCATGTTTAAACACACTACCAAACTAAGTATATTAACATCTGATATGTATTTAAAGTGTGACACTAATGTGGTGTTTTTGTGATGCAATAACATTTTGGTGGCATAGTTAGATATTGTATATTTGTTCCATAAATGTACGCTTGTGCTGTATCAGGCTCTCTCTCTCTGTGTTTGTAGCTATTACAAGTTAAATGTCCACTTTTAGTGACTGTGATTCTACCCAGTGGCCTAATCATGGGCTGGCCATATGTTCTGCATTTCCTTCCTGATAATTTAGTGTCTCTGTTGAAATGGACTACATTTTGTCTTTCAGCTTTACTGCATTTCAGTTCTACTGATTGAATCAAACAGGAACTGACTTCCAGCTGATTTCCATCTGGGACCTTTGTGTGTAATCTCCTGTGCTGAATGGTTCTATATATTTCACTGCATTACTGTGCTAAATTGTGAACAGCGGCATCTCAGTGGATGTGACGACTGAGAGAAACTGGGGACAACTTATGTCCTAGAAAATAACAGAGTACTTACATCATCAGGTTTTCAGGTGTTTTATCTTCCAGGCTACAATAATCAAAACACCACCCAGGCACAATTAACTTTATAGTATAGTGCACATTTAAAGAGGGAATGACCTCAAGTCATTCTAGCCTGAAGGCATGCTGATCCCTATCAAACAGCAAAAAACAATATTGACAGAAACATTGTCCAGAAAATGTCACAATAATAAAACACTCGTTTTTGCCCTGTAGCAGAGAAATGCTATGGTGAGGTGGTTTACATTGCAGCTGGAGGAGCTGAGTCCGGTAATGAAGAGTAGCCAGAGACTCATCCATCTACTCAGACAGTGTCACATCTCTGCAGTGAGGGAACAAAGGACTCCAGGGTAGATAAATAGGGACAGTTCTGCTAGCTGGATCTCCTTCCAGAGGAAATGACTATGTACATGTGCAGTGCCCAGTCATTCAGTGTGTGTGTATCACAATTTGTGTTATGTATTGAAAGCATCCCATTACTGGCTTCCTCTGTACTGCACTAAATGAATTAGTTGTTGCAGTACATCAGGAACCATAGAATCCACTTATCTAAGATGTGGCACAAACATTTGATTTACCCTCTTTAGTAATCCAGTACAGAGCATGGATCAGGCTGCATATTTCTCCCTGAACCCGACCCCGACCCTGAAAGCTTACAGTATATAATGTCTGAACCTGACTGAAGTCCAGCCCAGTTGAATTTGTAGTGTTTTTCCTCTTAACATTACAAGAAGCAGACATTTGAGTGCTCCAGCCTTCTTGCCTAAAATTTGACCCATGTGTCCGAATCTGACCCAGACCAAAACATACTCTCTACATTTCTGTCTGAACATAGCCTGCACCTCCAGGTACCGACGGGTCTTGTTGGGCTCGATTTGAGCATCCACACTCTTAATTCAGTATAGAACATTCTGGTTGGTCAGTACTAATCAAATATTTGTCGACTTGTGTTACACTTATAGTAACTGAGTCATTGAAAACAGTGTAAGCTTCTATGTAATACACTGAATTCATCAAGTGTAATTTTCTTCCCCTGGATTATTGACTCAATAATTATTTACAAAATCCTCAGTACTGCCTGCTCATCAACTATGTGTAAGTCAGAGAACACAAATACGCCTTGTCTATATTGTCTATAATTACACACAGCTGAATCTTTGCTCATTTTATGACTACTACAAATCAAATGTTTATGATACTCCTGTTTCTTCTAAAGCCATTTACAGTCATAATGGCATAATTAGTTTGGATCCCTGCCACTTACTGCCATTTGACACTATGGCAACACTTGTTAGAAGTGTTAAGTACGGTTTTTGCACTGCACCTTCAAGAGATCATAAGTGGAACAGTGTCTCTGCCCATATCTTTCTGTTACTTTGTTCATTCACAGCAGCAGCTTATGATACCTGCTCAGTTTCACTCCTCATCTCAGAAACATCTGAAATGCATAAAATCTTATTTACTATGTGGGCATGTTTAGCTCTTTGGTGAGGCAGGGACATATTTACAGCTCAGTGGGCATGTAGAACAGTAAAGGTTGAAACTAAAATGAACATCGATCACTAAATTGTAAATCCCTTAAATTATATAGAGCAGCAAGGCAGATATTTAACAGTCTTCCTGAACATTACTTTGATTTATGTCATATTATTCCCTAAATTAATATCCTGTACTTATCTGGAATGAAGTGCTTGTTCTTGTGGTTTTATGTGTGTGTTGTTTTAATGGGGGGCCAACAGCAAATTGGACAAGAAATGGGAAAGATTGTTCTTGGAGCTGCTAAGTCAAAGCTGTGATAATACCTTCTTGTCATCAAGTTGCCATTGTAATTTGTGATTTTCCTCACAGCTTTGCCTGACTTTGGAAATCCTCCCCACAGCTGTAGAAGCCTAATGGCTGTGATTCCTCTAAAACATTTTAAATCCATGCATATGTTACTCCATTATCATCTCTGGGCAAAATTAATGTGCGCCCCGAAGTCCTTCACTTGAAAATTGATCCAACTGAGCAGAAAAGTGCCACTCTGACAGGCAGTCCCAACAGTTGTTTCAGTAATTAGCTCTTTTGCTCTTTTCTGCTCACTGCTATGCATTTTTCAACATCTCTGACTTTCCCTCCAGGCCTCTGTTATCTCTCAGGTGAAGACAGCATCTGATAAAATGAACGACTTATCTCTGACAGTGATAAAAGTGAAAATTGCAAACCACCACGCAAACAACTAGCAGCTATTTTCAGTTATGCCTTACATCAGACCCATAGGATTCTACTATAAGCAGAAGAGGCTGTTAAAGCCCCAGTTCCACATGGAAGAAAAGGCAGGATTTACTTTGTGCATATAATATAATAAAACAACTTAATGGAAGGGAATGGCCTATAAAAAGGGTAACGCTGATGGAAGGAATATGAGATACATTTGTCTGAATTTAATACATTAAGTTCACTATTAAATAATGTTCCATTTGTAGGTTATTGTTCTCTTCTGTGCAGTATCTTATGTATTTTACAGTCTTTCTAAAGAGTACTCTCTGGCCTGCTTTTTGAAATTTACATCTAACTAGATTTTATAAATGCAACACAAATGATTGTTTATATTTGTGATGAGTCAGATTTGAGCAGTTGGACATACTAAAGCTGCAGAAATGAGAAAGAAAGACTGTGATCAGGGTAATTGTCCTGGCCTGTGCTGAATTCGCCATCTGTTGCAGATACACAAGTGTAGCCACACACATGCAGAGCTGACCGTATGGGAGCAGAGCTACCGAAGCATCTCATTGTAATTTGTCTTCCAGAGCAATGTACCGCAGCCTCCCATTGTGCCTCCCACCACATGGCCACACCTCTGTGCTCAGTCATGAGCGTTGTATGATCCTCGCTTCACTTCACGTGGTTAGTCCTACACTCCCAGACCTCTAATGGAGAATAAAAGTCTTCCAGACCTCAGCTAAGGGGTGATAAGGCATAGCGTGGGTATTGGTGTTCAGGCACAGAGTCAAACCTCCATGTGTTAGCACTGAGACAGGCAGTGGGAGGAACCTTTCCCCAGTGAGCTGCTGCTTTCTTGGTTTATATACCAGAGTGGATAACGAGCCAGAGAAGATTAAGACCTCAGATCATGTTTGTATGTTTTCTTCTCTTTCTGGCCTTCTTCTTCTCTTAATTTCCTATTAGCATTAGGGGGCGGCCTGTTGCTGTCCTTTTTAATTTATCTCCTAGACTTGGCCTGAAGAGGGAAATCTATCTATCATCTTATAAGAAAAACAAAGATCAGAGAAAGATCTGAAGAGAGTGTAAATTTGAACATTCTTCTTCTTCTTTCCTTTCCTATTAGTCATCTCAAAACCCCTCAGATCAGGCTAATTTCATAACCTCTTGCAGTGAACACTGACCTGCGATTGTCCTTTACTATGCTGCTGTTCCTGCAGTGAAATCCAGTGTTATTCAGCTTTGATTAAAATACCCCTTCTTCCACTTCTGAAAACTGGACCTAATCGAGCCTTTTTACACTGAATTGATTCACTTGGACTAAAGTGTCAGTAAACAGTTTACTCATCCCAGAAAGAGGCCATGTGGCTGTCACAGCATGTTTGAGAAACGATGGTCCACACAGGACAGAAAAGGAAGGGAGCCATTTGATGCAGAGAAATGGAAAAATATAAAAGGTTTAATATTCTCAAAAGGGAAAGGGAAAAACAATAAGTCTTGGACAGGCAGCAACCCAGAATTGCAACACATTTCAAGCTTGGCAGTTTTCCTAAGGCGGCATCCATGGATTCCCTCAATCTGGCCATTTTTTGTTTTGTTTGTGCATTTCACCCTTTTTCAGATGAAAAAAGACTTTTCACTATGGTGGTTAAAAAGTAATAAAAGACCTCTTTAATAGGCAGTTTCTCCTCTGAAGAGCAAAAGTGAAACTTTGGAGATTTTCTTAGGGAAGGGTCAAAATAAAGCTTAAAGGCACCCACACAATTTCACAGATACTGTATGATTCATTGTGTTGGAAAATTGATGTTGTGGTGCTTTGGGGGGTGATTTCTTTTGCTTGTTTTTGGATTATTGTTATAGTAAGCTGCAGACTTTGACAGTTCCGATGCAATAGGAGACTGTATCAATCATTAAGCTGGGGAAAAAAATCTGAACATTAAACAGGAGTTGAGGCTGTGTTTTAAATTCAGTCCTGTTTTCTTGATCTTGATCTTCCATCTTTAATAAAAAAAATAGCTCAGAATGTCCTGATTTTAAATAGGAACTTTAAACACAGACCCAATTGTCATCACTACATGCATTGAAGGCTCAAAGCAAGGTATTTTTTCTCACAAAAATGCTTTCATTGCAGCTATTCACTGATTTTCATTTTTTAAGGCATTCCAGTTTATTATGCTCCAGCACAAAGGTACGCTTGGTTTGCTGGAGTTATAAAATTGACTTTATAAAGCTTGTAATTGTTCAAGAAAAGAAAAAAAAACTGGACTTGGACACAAACCAGAAGAGAACTGTAGAAGCGGTAGGTCCTTGTATAACAAACTGATTTTAGCATTATATTTTTGAGAAAAAAGTTTGCAGGAGAGCAGCTTTTTCAGAACTTGGTACACTGTTCGCTGTAGGCCAACAATAACAGATTGCAGGAGCATATGTTTCAGTCTTGTGGTGATGCTTATCTAAAGTCTACACCAGCTACAAAATCAATCGTGCATGATGGCAACATGTGAAACCACCAGCAGCATCCGCACTGGTTTTGCTGACAGTTTCTAAATATCCAGTCAAAACTTGGAAATTGTCATTTAATGTCTAATTTTGCATGTTTACTCTTTATATCGGTCGCTCAGTGAGTTTTTGCAGAAGCTGTCACATATGCAGCTGCATTCTACCCAACAACTAACTGTACATTTCAGAGGCATTGATAGTACTTACTGCATTTATTTGACAGCTATACTAACTTTTAGAGGAGTATATTGCCACTCTCATCATCATATGATCCTATATCTTCTCATTTGCTGTTGCTTAAAAATATGCCACAATGTGATTTGATTCAATTCAGGGGCCTGCAACTGATATCAAGCAATGTTATGTGCCCGTTTCACACAATTATATTTTTATTAACTAAAATGTAACAGAAGTATAATTTAACAAAATGTATTGAGCTCCTCTGTTTGCTTTCAAGTGCTATTTAAATACAAGGATCAGCGATGACCTTCCAATTCTGTGTGAACATTTTTAACTTACATCGCCACACACAAAAAAAGCTTGGGAAAAAATATTTCTTACAATGCAGTGGGAGTTTTGTTTAAAATTTAACCTTCACACTTACTTTACAATGTGGGTGTCCTTTGTAATCCAGAATACTTCCCTACCTATGACTTGTTTGTGATGGGAGAGTTTGCTTGTGTATTTTCTTGGCTGCTGCGTTTTGTCACTTGCCCCTCTCACGCTATAGGTTGAACTCTATGGAATGAGTCAGTCCACACTGACTCGGAGACGTGTGTGAGACCCTCGTCACCCCTGGAGCCCCCACAGTTTTCTACGCTTATTAAGTTTCTTCTTTCTGGTGCATTTACTCTACTTCTTAAGGAAGCTGAAATATGCTGGGCTTGGCCCTCCCGCCCTCTTCTCATTTTACAGATCTGTAGTGGAGAGTGTTCTGACCCATTCCAGCACCGTGCGGTACGGCAACTGCACTGCAGTGGATAGAAAGGCGCTGCACTAACTTGTTTCCACTGCCCCCAAATGTCAAAAAACAAGCAAACAAAAAATAGAAATTATAAAAATAACAGTTAGTTATTGTAGGTTTATTTTATAACAAAACATTAGTATAATACTGTATACATATCATTATAACATATCATTATAACAGCAAGGACAGGGCCTTTCTGTTCTGTACTTTAAGTACATTTTACTGATAAAAGCTCTGAACTCTAAGCTGAATACAGGACCCCAAAGGATCACAGTACCAATCCAAAATCACACCAGTTTTATAAAGACAGCATGAATGTGACTTTGCAAAACTATGTCTGTAATACACATTAAAACTGATGATGATTATTGTCAGACTTTTTTTCTGTAAGTGCTACACAGGAGCTCTTTGACTTTAGCTTCTCTCAGTCGTTCTGTATACGGTGTCATTTAACTCTGCTCATTCAGTTCCTCGAAACAAATTCCCAGTTTAGTCGCCGAGCCCTCCTCGCTGCCATTAGTGTTTATAAATAAATAATTGACCTTTTTAATCTTGTTCTTCAGCACACAGAAGAGTAAATAACCTGTTTTCAAGATGTCACAAACATTTATTTACAAACCTACAAACATGTCTGCTCTCTTAAATATCCACAGTACTGGACACCAAAATAGGCAACCAGATTTTCCTCTTTGTACATCATGTTACTATTTTCCCTTCTCTTTGTGAAGGTAATGGTCATACTGCACATACTGCCACCCATACCACACTACTCTCCTTTCACACACTGCTCTCAATCAATTGAGTTTCCCTGTAGGGGTGACTGGCACACCCTTTGAAATTTCTTTCTTTCTCTTTTTTTTTATTAAGAAAAGATGATTAAATGCAGAACCCTGGCTTCTCTGCCTGTATCGATGTGATCAAGGCGGCTGGACCACTGCTTCTGAAAGTAATTCTGCATTCTGTGCAGTGTGCTCTGAGGAAACGAGGCCACCTTACTTTGATGACTAAACCATTTTTCTCTCACTATTAATCTCACAGTATTGACTAGAAATGTAAGGAAGGTGTGGTGTCATAATCTTTGTCAGCAGCGAGTGTGTGTGTGTGTGTGTGTGTGTGTGTGTGTGTGTCTACCAGGATAGGCAGATACAAACATCGTTTCTTTTGCACCATTAATTCTGCACCATTTTCATTTTTCTGCTGAAGGAGCTCCTGCTTCTGCAAACCTTGTTTCCCAACTGGTGCTGTTTGATGATAAAGTATGTTTCACAATACAAGACATATTTTCTATCTGCATTTCTACACCTTACATCAGTTTCTATTTTCAACTCTTAAGAACCTCCTGGTTTAGCACACAAACTTTTTTTTGCCAGATTAGTCCATTTGTTCTTTGGCACTTTTTGGTACATCATTCCTCATCCTCTACTTTTTTATTAAGTCATTATTAAGTCATTACATTGGCCTGAAAATGGAAAATTCCCTTTGTCCTTTCATCTTTTACTGGCTGTCTGTTACCAGTGGTTCTGTAATCTTTAGTACAGACACATAAATCCTCCCAGGACAAAGGGATTAGTATCCTCTGTGAGGAGCCATAAGTAGAGCACTGATTAACTTTGATTGTAGTTTATGTGAACTTCCATGTGGCTTTTCCATAACAGGACAATAACTGCTGTTTATATTTAGAGTTGAGCATTCAACATCTATCCATTAAATACTGTATGTAAAGTACCACAGGCATAAATGAATGTCAACTCAGTTTCACAGAACATACTGTATTTTCCCAGAAGAAATGAATCACACTACACTGAAGTGCAATGTGTACTGTACATTGGTTTGAATAAATTATGCTGCATTTATAAATTCTCTGAGAGAAAAATGCAAATCAAGCAGAGCGAATTGACTGATTGGTCAGTGTCAAATACAGTAAGACACTGTCAATAGAGAGCTGAAGTCACGTGGTGACATCCGTTTAGGCTATACTGTACTAGCTTCAGTAACTCTATGCAGCCTTTCATTTAGCCTTTTTCCGTCATTGTAAGAAAACAAAATACATTCTTCAGGATTTCTGTTCGAAAACAAGCTACCAAACACTACAACACTTTCCAAATAACACAATGCTGACTGTGTGTTTCTGATATTAGTCTCACTTCTCTCAACCTTGTAAGTTATATTTAAAAAAAACAATAAGAAGATGTGTCATAGTTACACCCATGTCTCGACTCAGCTGGTGACGTTTTAGCCTCGATGGACTCTGGCTTCTGGGAAATGGTGTTCATTAAAGCTCAGTAAAAACTGAAATATTGTGTTAATGTCAGTAATATGCAATTTTAAAGAAATATATAATTATAATGTAAGCAAATGTAGTGAAAATCACAATATACTATTGCAAACGGCAGTGTTTCGAGGGTTGATTTTTAGTTATTAACCAGATTAGAAATCTCAGTGGGATTTCTTATCTGGGGTTTTCTTTCCTCCAGAACACAACCCAGAAGTTCTGGTTTCACCTCAGCTTTCTATAAGAGCTAAATTCAAAACTTTGTCTTTGTCAGAATAGATTTTCAGCCATGTTTACTGTACAGTGATCATTCTCCTTACTGTAATTTTATAAATGGTTTAATATATAATTTACCATAATCGAGCACAGCACCACAAACTGCAGCCTCCAGAATTACCATAAAGTTCACCTCTCTAAAAACCTTTCAACAAAAGCCAAACATCACAGCCATCAGCTAGGGTTTCCTTCAGAATGCTGGTAGTCTGAGTGTATGGTAAGTTGGCAATAAAATGCTGCATCTCTTTATTGTATGTGTTGAGTTAATCAGACATTCATACACGAAGACAAACATGACAGTGGAGATCTATTATTTTCAGTAATAGAATGTCTCACATTGATTTATTGTACTTAATATAAACTTACCAATGAAACAGAAACACTGAACAGATCTCAGACTTCTTTTGGATAGTGTAATGAGTGTCTATGTTTTGGTAACCAGTAGGTTTAACTAACTAATTTACATAGCATATTGCATCAGTAGTGTCACTATGGTTACAGTATAAAAGGCAAGCACCAAAGTAGAACAGGGATGAAACTATTGGACTGGAAATGTCTTTGAGGTGTTTTGCTGTTTTAACACACACACACACACACACACACACACACATAGAGCGAGACCCCTATAAACCAGGAGACTAGTGCTCTTCGTTCCCACAGTATGAATACAGATAGACAATAAATGCAGAGGAATAATCAAATGTCTGACTTTGATAAAGTCATGTAAAGTGACAGTGGTCATTTAGTATTAGTGGGGAACTGCTACAGCTGTGTAGGCTCTATATCTGATTAACCGATTGAATTCAGTTCTCTGAATATGAAATTACCATGCTGGTAGT
>NW_018127950.1:1641216-1695122 GCF_001952655.1 Monopterus albus
CCCCCCCCCCCCACCCTTCTCAGGTAGGTAGAAAATAATAAAGACCACAAATGGAAAAAAAAACTTGGATTAAATTTGACTGAAATGAAAGACATGAGGAGAATCACATTTTTAGTTGCAATATTCAAAAGCATTCTCCAATCTAAGCTGCTTGACAGTGCATGCAAAAAAATGTTTCCCTGGGAAAACAATCACTCCCATCTCTTTTCTTGTTTTGTCATTTACCAACACTCTCAATGAATGTGAAGGTGGTGTGGGGCTCAAACTGAATGTTTTCATAACCGAGTCCTGGCACCATTTGTGTGAGGGTGCATATACAAACCAAGGACATATAATTTTTGTGATACACGTTTTTGTAGTTGCTGCAGAGAGCATTTCTGCCAAATTCAGTAAAATTACTGAAAATTGAAAACCTACAGTTGTGTTGGTTATCAGCTATACTGTACATTGGCTGATTAGAAACAAGAAATAAAATTTCTCTACAGAAATGCCAGAGATGTGTTTGAGGTCATATAGAAACAGTGGGTCTCATTCACCAGCCATTCTTAAGAACAAATTTGTTTGTGCAACCCACCTACGAAGTTTTCACGAAGATAATGGTCTTCACCGATGTTTTATTGTCTGGAATTTGTCCTTAGGTAAGAATAGACTCAGTGCACATTGAAGAGCACGCTTACGCACATTTGAGCGCTGATGTGTGTGTGTGTGAAATAACTGCTTATTTAGTTTTTCTCAGTTCTACAGTTATATAATATTATAAGATTTAAGATACAATAACAGTTTTGTCACTGGCACAAAAGAAGACGAGTATTGACAATTCTGTGGGTTAAGAACGACTTCATGACTCAGATGTAGTCTTTTCTTAGGACCTTTCTTAAGAACAAGGTGACTAGTTTGAATTTGAACTGAAAAAAGTCCAATTCAGTCCTGAGCCTGGTCATGATTCCTTATTAACCAAATGTAACAGACCCTTAACAAGTTTTTGACTGCATGTTTTGCAGTAAAGCTTATTTTGTTTGTCGTGTGCACATGCATGCACATATGCAAACAAATGGCATGATACACATGCCTGCCAGCACTTTCACACTGTTCCACAGATCTACAGGCAGTAATGTGCCGAGAAATTCAGTAATGTACCAGCAAAGGCAGGGAGGTGGAAAACTGCAGGCTAGTACATATGCATATTTTAAAAATGCAATAGTTTGATTTGATTTGATTTGATTTATTTATTCTTTCAAACATGTAGAAACAAAAGATATCAACACACACATAATTACACAGATCCAACCAATGCTAATCCAGAATCAGTTTGCTTATACCTAGTACATGTTTGAATAAAATAAATACTTCAGAAAATCTGCTTTGCAAATGTTTTGGAAGTAAATACATTTAACATAGTTGTAAGACCTCAAGGGATCACACAGTGCCTTTTGTTGAGTAACACTGATTTTAAACTTTTTGTTTGCTAGAAAAATGATGTCTGTGATATCATTATCAACGTTGGCCTCAAAACTCTGTCTCCCTGCTGTGTATGAAAAATGTACCTCTGTCAGTGTGTGTTCCTTTGTGTTGCTGGTATCAATGTCATCAGAGTAGACACTTTCTTTTGAAACCAGAATATGAGCTCAGATTACCATTTGAAACACCCCAGCATGAATGAATACAGAAGCAACAGGTAGACTGCATTTTGCTGAGCTGGTTTGCATTCAAAGTTAACAGCGCTCTGTCTTTTGTTGTCTGGCCTCTATAACAGCTCCCTGAGCTCTCATGAAGCTCAAACTGTCTCTGTTCAGTACTGATAATATATTGCCACATGGATCCATGATGTGAACCTTGATAAGTTTGCATTGCATTTGAGTCACCTTTTCTTTGAAGATGAGCCAAGGCTGTGTGCATACTGTATACAGTCAAATATTTAATCTTCCTCTAAGTCTATTCTATGATAATAAAGGGTGCTAATGAGAAGTGCAGGCTAACATAAGCAAAGGTAATGAGGACCACAGGCTGACTCATTAGGCCTCCTCTTTAGTTACAGGATGGCCCACATTAGCAGGTGCCCCCTTCTGCCCAAGATGTCTCAGTACGTCCTGTCTCAGGAGATGAAAGGTGACTTCGGATCTGAAAGGGAAGATATGTGTGAAGATCTGGGCACAGTTAAAGAAACCAGCTTTCAGAAGATCAAAGAGAAGATTACGGGTTCCATCCTCACAACAAGGAGTCCTCTGCAGTCACATCAGACTTCCAGTGGAGGGAAAATGTGTAGACCGTTACAGTGTGGCCATTAGAAAAGGTAATAGGAGTCAGATCATCAAATTGGCATGCATTGGTGGCCTTTAGAGACCATTAGAGGATGGAGTGTCAGATTTGGCAGTGCCTTTACTGAGACAATTGATTTTTATAAGATAGCCAGCCTGAAATTTTTTGAGGACAGTGATCACATTCTGTGATATGTACAGGAAAAAAGTACATGTGGAATTAGGTGAGTTAGGTAGATTATTAGGGGAAAAACCATGTCTTTTGAATCTAAATGAGCAAATACCAAAAAGTGACCCTGAATCAGATCGTGATTACTCATCTGTGCCTGGTAACTGATTATTTTAAGTAGGGCTCTTACATTAACTGCATCTTTTTGTCTGGATTATTAGAAAAAAACAGCATATTATCAGTAACTGTGTGCAATGGCACAAATTTGACATTTTTTACATGTTTTATTTGCCAGCACCTTGCTTGTTTTGCATTGTATACTGAGAAAGGTACAGCCAGTCCAAATTAGACAACCATAGAAGACCATAAGAAAGAATTCATGAAGTAGTATAAGTGGTTTAGTGTTTACATGCTTTGCTTTGATCATCATCATTGTAGATTTTGGGGAATGCTTTTGTGCTCTGTGTGTTGATGAGTTTGGTGAGGACCCCTTAGGGTACGAACAAACACGCCCACACTTAGGCTCTGCTGGGCCCCCGGCGAGCTGGAATAGAGCACATGAGGAAGACTGATTAGCTGAGTTCATTTTCACTCACAAATGCCCTAGGAGCACCACTTGTTTTCATATACAGTGTATCATTCCCATGTTTGGTTTGTTTTTGGCTTATAATTATTTTTTGTTCCAGCTGTATTGAGCAGGAAAAACACATAAAAGCTGCATAAAGTTTGCATCTGAAACAAAAAAAAAATCATTCTTTGGCAGTTTTCTTACTGAAATGTCTAAAATCCCGTCATGTCCCAATCCAATAAAATTGACTGTAAGGGGATTTATTTATTTATTTATTTATTGGGTCTGTTGGACTGGGATGAAAGCACTGGAGTGTTTTTGGAGCATCCAGTTCTTTGGTCATTTTGTTTTATGTTATGCCATTTCCCAAAGTCAAGATGCCATTTAACAAGACGTGGCACGGGTTCTACCAGCTCGATGTGTCTGGTTCAGCATAGTAACAGCTTGCCTGTCTGACAGGCATTGGCTAACTTAGGGCCAATGAAAAAGTGTCGTTTTCTTCCTCTGCTCATTTCTTATCTCAAGTGTTTATAGTCCATTGAACACATTTTTAATGTGGAGTCAGTATCAAGGTCATTTATTGATCAGGTTGCTTAATGATAAGTCAGCATCAACTGTGGCCAGGCAGTGTCTCCACTTTAAACAATAAGTGTGCATTCAGTGATTTCAGCGATCAATTCCAGGGCCATCTGTTGTGTTTTCTGCTGCTACTTTCCTGGGAAGGCCTGGACAATAATGGTTTTCCCTTGAAGGAAGGTAGGAAAGCAAACAAATCAATAGATATGACAGATAAACAGAAAGTCATCATCAAAGTTGAGCAAGATTATTTTCTCCTCTTAGGGCACACATACATTTATAAGAAACATCCCTGGTGTCCAGGGGTGGCTAGAAACATGTCTGCCTGAATTAAACATTATTCTAGCTTTTATTACATAGTGAAGGTTGTGTTTTTGTTTGTAATATATGTCAGAAATGTTCGGGCTCTTTTACTGCATGTTGCTGCTGAGTCACGGTGTGGTATTTGAAGAGTCCATTCGCTGGTTTTTTTATCTCCAGACTGAATGAATTATGGACAATATTACCTGACAGCAAACAATATCAACAACTAATAATTTCTCTCACCAATGAGACTCACTTGATTCATCGAGGTGTTTGCGAGCCGAGAGAAACTGGCATTTGGTTTTATTTATTTATTTTTTGTTTGGCATTTCAAAATGAATCCTAGATATTTACAAAAACAAGCACATCAGCCACAGTTTAAACTTTCCATCACTATTCTCCTGCAAAGACAACATCGTGACCAGTGCATTTGCTGGGAGATCAGGCTGCTGACCTGCAGAGCTTTTTGTCATTTGCGCCCCAGCACTAAGTGAACAGGAGCTGAAATGGCTTTCTTCGAACCTCACGCCTGATTACTGTTGTGTAGAGGCCAGTGAGATGGCATGTTTTTTTTTTTTGTTTTTTTTTATGGCATGTTTGGTTACATCTTTCCATGCAGCCTAAAAGCTGCTGAAGGACCCACAGCCCTAGGTACTTAGTGCTGTTTTTATAGTCATTTGTATGAAACCCTGAAGTGCATCCTTCTTCAGAGACTTCATCATCATTCTAGGAATGACACATATGCCAGAGCCCTTAAGATAGAAGAGTTGCAACACTGAGGGGGGGTCCAAAAAAAGTCACATGACTCCTTTAGCTTCAAATTGTTCCAAACAGCCAGATCCGATCCATTGTTTTCTGTAGGGAACAGCAGGATTTATCAGCAAATTACTACTTTTAATGACTTGTACAGCTTTGCAAGCTAATTTAGTGTTTTTGTTGTAGGTAGATCAGCTAATTTAGCTAGTTAGTTAGGTACCTAATTATCAAAGTGACCCAGTATTTGAGAGACACAGTCAAAAAAGTTGTAAACCATGTTTTGACACATTGCCATCTAAAAATGTCACAAGCATAATTATTGCTAGTGACTTCGGATTGTTACTTTGGAAGTTAATCTGGGGAGGAGGGGCAGCAATCTCTTTTTTGCCAGTTGCGTTTTCCTGTAGCATGGATTGTGAGCGTGCATATGCAAATGGAAGACGTGGTGCTTTTCTGGAAAAGCTGTTTGAAAGTGCGAGGGTTGCATACTTGTCAAGAGCTAGACAATCAGTGTACATATTACTCACAACATCGGTTGTTCTTTTTCAGTGAGGGGCCCTCCTACAGAGTTGTGTGTGGTCTTGTTGTTGCTACACTCACAGGTTTCTTCTGCATGTTTTTTTTAAAGGTACAGTAATTAGGAAGTCCAGTTCAACTTACAAAAGGTTTCTGACGGCTTGTTTTGCTGCCACAGAGGAAATCGTTTCCTGATGAGTGACAATGAGTCAAAAGTCTCCCCACATCAACTGCAGAAACACACAATGGTGTGAACCATCTGTCAAGCATCTAAGAACTGCTGGTGTCACAGATAATGAGGAGCTCAAAAAGACTATGAAAAGCGCTGTCAGTTTGACTGCAACCACAAGTGTGACAGGAGAGTGGGTGAGCTGGGGACTGATAGACAAGCTACATGCATATTGGACTTAGTGTTATGCCTTAATGGAAGCATTTCATGTTTTATTTTTATGTCTTATAATAAGGCCAATATGGCAGATTTCCGCTCCTTGGGACTACTTGAATTGGAACCACTTGATCTCTGACAAAAGTGAAAAACAGATCCTTGTTGCATATACTATGAATGTGCTCACCTGAAGTTGTCATAAGTTTCAGGCCACAGACGTAGTTTTAGAAAGTATCGTTTGATCTTTAGCTAGAATAATGCTAGCATTATGTTTTGGTTCGTGAGTATAGTGACGTTATGTGTACAGGGCTCAGTGATTTCATGGTTCAGTAACAGATACTGTATTTTTGCATTATTCATGCATGAATGTACCTGCAGCCTCCAGTTTTATGAAGTGATGTGAGATTAACAGCTATTTGCTTAATGAAATACCTAAAGTACACCCAAGCTGTCTATTACTTTCTAGCTGCAATAAAACCTCTCTGTCAAGAGTTGTGCATCTACAATGTATTTGAGTTTAATCAACTGTGTATCAAAATGATAATCTATCCATATTAAAATAAATTGCCTTGCCCTGTGCCAGTAGGGCTGACCTTTAGAATTCAAACTCCATACTGTATGTATAAGAGTCAAGGCAACATGTGAGGGACAACAGAGAAGCAGGCAATTAGAGGAAAAAGAAATAACATGTTATATATGTCTAATATGCCTCTCACAACACCTGCTCTTAATCCATAGAGTATTTGTCTGAGAGCTTGGTACTGTTTTCATCAGCTGCCCATATCTCTTCACACTCTCCAAGGAGATTATGGCCAGTGTTTACTCACTGCCACACATGAGAAATTTTTGGTAAGAGACTTTTGTACAATGCTCCTGCTTGTGTGAGCATCTGCCAGTGTGAAGTTAGTAGTACTGTAATCCTCTCTCCCTAATTGTGTGTCAACTTGACCTTGTTGCCAAGGATGCACATAGCGCTGAAAGGTTTTTCAACCCTGAGAGACAGTGACAGAGGAGGAGAGGAAAGGAACAGTGGAAAGTCCAGTCTATGAACAGAAACTTAATACTCAGATCGGAATCAGAATCAGCTTTAATTGCCAAGTATGTTGAGGATACAAAGGGTTCGTCTCCAGCATAGAGGCTCTCAGTGTGCTTTAGGCAACAGGCAATTGAATTGTGCAATCAAAGGAAAAAAAAGAAAGGGTGGGACAAGGAGGAGAGGCGTGATTCATAAACGTTATATACATATTTTGAGCTATCAGACTGGTGCATGTAGCAGTACTATTTACAATTATTGCACTGCGGTTGTTGCCAAGTCCTGTTACTTCAGTCTTAGTTAACGGTTCATCAGAGTGATGGCATGGGAGAAGAAATTGTCCTTGTGTCTGGTTGTTTTGGCGTACAGTGACCTGTAGCGCCATCCAGAGTGGAGGAGCTCAAACAGTTTGTGTCCAGGATGTGAGGGGTCTGCTGAAATCTTCTCTGCCCTCCTTTTTACCCGTGAGGTGTACAGGTCCTCCAGCCTGACTGACAAATTACAGCCTCACAGAGCCACAAACATGGCTGTAGACTAAGTATATTATTACTGACGTTGAGTTAGTGTAGTAACATTTCTCTGCAGGAACTACATACTTGTGCAGCATCTGAATCTTTGTTGAGAAGGCATCCACTTTGTTTTGAAATGCTTGCTAAGTACAGTAACTCCATAATGCTGTAGGGGTAACTTTATAGGTGTAGCGTTCTGAGCACAGCAGCAACATCTATCATGATAACACTCTGCGTGTGATTGGTTCATTTAGCTTGATGCAAATTGGCTAGTCCAGAATAGTAGCCAGTCTTGAACGATGATTCAACAAATTTTTCCTTTTCAGGGGACTTTAATTCAGTGGTCTATTGTACCATATCTGCCTTGAAGACATCGTTCATAATCATGCTCATCTTCCTTTTAGGAGAGACAACAGCAGCAGGGAAAGAAGATGGTGGCTTTGTGTGACAGTCTGACTTCAAACACATCCACTGTTTAAACTACAGTGTTGCTATATTGCACACTTTGTGATGCAATGCAATGAAGAGCAGAGCAGCGACACCTTCCTTTAACTGAACTCTCACAAATCAGTTTCAGCAAGGCAGGGGAGTAGTTTGGAAGAGAAATGACAGTAATGGATTTTGTTGCAGATGGTCTGAGGGTAAAGCAAGATTGCCTGAGGTTGTCATGAAACTTGGGCCGTTGATTGGAGGTCAATTTTGTATACTGTGTGTGTTTCTCATAAATGCTGAGCATTTGATGGATTGCTGAAACTGAAGGCATTTATTGCCTATTTTCACCATCAATAATGTATCAGCATTTTAGCCTCATATTAATCTTCTGTGTTTTGTTTGAGAAAGACTGAGATTTTTCTATAGACCCTAATCATCCTGAACCTTTATTATATTTTATTTTATTTTATAGAAAATTTCCCAAATTAGAGTAGCTCTGAAACCTGACCATTGATGTGGCATGTATGATCCTGCAAACTAAATGATGTGATGGTTATGGGCTTTCAAACAAAATGCAAATTGGAAATCTGTTCCAGTCAGTTCAAGCCAGAAGAATAACTTGAGCTCATCTTTAATTCATGGGAGCCTTTACAGTGCCGTGCCAGGGCAGTCTTCTTCTTGCAGCTCTGCTAAAATCATATTCTCATAAGGGTTAACATTGCCTTTGGGAAACAGCTGGACACAGGCCCCCTCCACCAAATGTCTTCCATAGCTCCCATTGTGTTCTAATACTTCCTTCGTTCCTCCTTCACCCTCAGAAGCATCCACACGTCATGAGTGTGAGGAGATTTTTTTATGTATACTGTCACTGCAGCCTGGGCTAGAGATTAGAAAGCTGCAATATTCATCTGCTATAGTGAAGATCATCAGACAGATGCTCTGAGGGAAATCCAATTTTATTTATCAGTGGGGTTTGAAAAGAAAACGTGTGAAAATTGAGCTTTAGAATCAAATATAATCTAGTTACATTATTGAATACTGCTGTCAAAGTGCAAAATGTTAGTGATAGCAGGTGAGCTTAAAGGACTAAGCAACACTGGTATTTTCTGTTCAAATAAGCCTCCTTTTAGTTATCCCTTTAAATATTTTCTTCCTCGGTCGAGGATTATTGCCCGGACAAGGTTTTTGCCATTTGACACTCTTGATTTTTTGCATGAGGACACATTATTTTTGAGTGTTTGTGTTGAAGCCACACCAGTTTCCCATTTTCTCTGTCTCTCCATGTTTTTTCTGTCAGTACACACCTGCGGCTCTGAAAGCCGACTGCAGCTACAGATATGGATGGCTAAAGGATAAAGTTGGAATTCACATCTATTCTTTGGCGTATTTTATCTCTCTGAGTCAGTGTCATTAAAATTGTATTAATAATGAAGTAATCAAAGTTTTATGATCCTTTTGCATATTCTGAAATGTATTAATTTCCCATCTGATCAAACTTAATGAAGTCTGACATTTACCCTCAGATTTCAAAATGTCAAACACTCCTGCTACATCTTCCTTTTGTACTCGCCTAAACTAATGAGTTAGATACAGAGTACGGGTCTAATAGGAGTTAAATTCCCATGGTTGCATGATAGCATCGGCTAATGGCTGCTCTCTGTGTTCTCCCACTTGCTTCACCTCAGCACCCTCATCTGGCCTGGCCCAGCGTCAGTTCACTGTTGCTGTTCCTTTATTAAGTCCCCTGAGTGTGCTATTTTAAAGTTTATTATGTAACAAAAATCACTGAGTATATTCAGAAATAGGCAATGGCAGATGGGAAGGGTGAACGCTGCTACTCCTGTTCAAGTCAATTTTACAACACCTTTACATGGCTACAGGACTTAATTTATCCACTGTCTGTGTTAGTGATGTTGCTCAATCCTTCCTGAAGAATGTGAAGTTACCAAACACAACATAATAATGCTGTTTTACATGTCATCATAAAGGCCATTTGTATGTTTGTCTGTTTTAACTCACTATGGCTCAAAGTCTCCAGTGTGCAGGTGTGAGTAGAGTCGTGAAGGTTGTGCACAGCACATCTGACTAATGGCCTGGCTCTTTGTACATGCTCATGCTAATCACTTCTCTGATTGATTGCTGCTCCAAAGCACTAATAGCATCATTAGCTGGAACTGTTGTGGCAATCTCAGCTCTGAGCTTTCTGTTCCCTCACCGTGATTTTCTTTATTCTTTCTTTTATTATTCAAAAAGTAGATCGGGACAAGTTCATTATAATTCTAATCTTTGATTCTCTGTAAATACAAAGTGAAAGATAAATCATAGAACAATAAAGGTTTCTCATTAGTCCCACTGCTACCACACCCAATTCTCTGGGTCGAGCTAGAGCTGCTGTTACCTTGGAAACTTGAGACAAATTCTATTATGACAGAAAGAAGCCAAACATAATTGTATTTTCATGGAAAATTGCGGTGTAAAGCCTTTATATTCTGCAATCAGAGGTACATCACTGTGATGGAAGTTTGTTGTGATGTACATATGTATTTATACAATACAGTCAGAAGCAAATTAAGTTTATTTACCATCCTCTACACCCATGTAGTGTATTCCTGTTCTGAAACATGTTACAACCAAGCTCTCTAGGGGAAAGGGAAGTAACATAAAACCTAATTGTAAAAGGTTAAGGCAAGTTATTCATTAATTATTATTTTTTTTTTTACAAAGAACTGAAATAACAAAAACAATAAAGAGCCCAAAAAAACCTAATCAATGAGAAACATAAGAAACGAGTCTCATATACAAACCTACACTGCACAACAAGTAACCATTAAGGAATGAATACAAAAAACTAAGTACAATGCACACCAAGTAATCACCAGCCATGATTACATAAACAAGACACACCCACAAAACAGAGACACAGAGCAGCAAACTGCTCACATCAAATCGCAGCCACCCAACTGAAAGCTGAGTTGTGATTTTAAAGCATGTGAGATCAATTGCAGCATAATCTGGAATGCTGGGCCGATCAATAAGGGAAGGAGGTGGGTCAAGGAATGGATGGAAGCAGCAGGGTAACCAACCACAGTTTGGCATCTCCGCATACTAATTGGCATGCTGAGAGTGTTATTCACAAAAGAGGAGAGGGGAAAAGGACAGGGCCACCCCCCCCAAAAACAAACCATTGGTTTGTTAATATAAGGATACATAACACGAAACAAAGGTTTTACAAGAGTCATTTTCAAATAGATTTTGTACTAGGTTAGATATTAAAACAGGAGAAAATAGCCTCACTGACAATTTTCAGATGCAGCAAGAAGTGAACTTTCACAGTGTGGTTGACAGTGGCGCCGTGTCTCAGGTGAGGAGTCAGCCATCTGAGCCAACAGCATCAAGATACCGCCCCTTACCGACTGTTACACACTTGTACAAGAAGAATGTATCTGATAACTCAGTACCGAATCACAGTCTTCTTGCATAAGAAACTTTGAACACAGTGGGTGAATCTCATACTTGTTAACGGTGACATGATGCAGCTGTGTATGCAAGAATCCACTAGAGCTGCATAAAGAAAAAATAAGCAATGAAAGAAACTGCTTTCATATACTGTGCCACTGGTTTTTCATACATTACACTGGGTACTGTTAGCCAGTTGTAACATTGTTAGAGAGATGATTTCTTGGTAGTGGAGAAAGTCAAGCATGCAGAAATTAATGATCCTGTTAGACTGGCCACTGCCCTAACATACCAGTGAATATTACATTTTCAGCTCCAATGGGACCCTCGTGTGACTCTGTCTA
This sequence comes from Monopterus albus, assembly GCF_001952655.1. Lineage (NCBI taxonomy): Eukaryota > Metazoa > Chordata > Actinopteri > Synbranchiformes > Synbranchidae > Monopterus > Monopterus albus. The sequence continues at coordinate 1,652,519 of NW_018127950.1, forward strand.
GTGATTGTGTAAGTACAGACTTTTTCAGCACCACCTCTTCTATAACAACCTGGTATGTATTTTGTGCCTTGTGCTTGTCAAGAATGATTTAACATTTGGTGTCTGATGTGATTTTGGTTTATGGCACAAAAGATTGTTCTTGCATCTCTCATTTCATTTTCTGTTTCTGCCTTACTGCAAATGCATTGACCCGCCACATAAAAACATGGTTGGGCGGTATTTTATTTCGTTTTCACAGGTGTTGGTCTCAGAAGTCCCTGTGTACGGTATGAAATGTTGATTGTGTGGCACTGATTTTCAGAGGTTGATCTGCTGACTAAATCGTGACCAGGGTTTGCAAAGTGAGCGGATGGCCTTGGGGAGCTGTAAAGGGCAGGACTGTGTGAGCAAAGTGCAGCTGGGATGCTGCCAAACTGTCAGGGTGTTTAGATAGTGTCAGCTGGGGAAGATTATTAGTTTAACGAGAGCTGATGTTATAATCATAGGGATGGGGATCAGCTGGATAAACAACACACCAGTTCTTGAATCATCATGAAAAGACGCTTATTTAAGCAGACGTTTGAAGGGAAGATTTCATTTAGCCCTCCATAAGCCCTTCATTCCTACAGCAGGTTCTTACAGTTTTTAAGCCTCTCCACCTTTTTGTTGTGATTAGTTGCTCTTCACAATTTAAAAGACATTCTGTTTTGTCTAAATGTGAGCCAGGTGGGCCTGATCCAAAGCAGCTGCTCTATATTGTCTTTAAATTAGACATGTGTTGACAGATTGGTAAAAAGTGGAGAAGCATGAACATATGCTTAGTTGACCATAAAATAAAACTACATAAACACAGTTTGCTTTACCTGATCATACAGTACAGCTCCCTATACAAATGACCTTTTTTTTTGCTCTTTTTATCCTCAAAAAAAGTGTACAACTGCATATTAGTACTTAAAGGGTAACTTGGTCAATTTGTATAAAAACTGGGGGAGACTGCCCTCTTCTAAAATATGTCATTTGTGCCAGCAGGATATTACGACGAACTGTTGCATGTTATAGTTGGGCAACATCTGGTGACTGTATTAATTATGACATGAGGAAAGGACTAAGTAATGTGCTGTACTATATAGAGGTGGAAAGTCAGTGCTAGGAGTAAGTTGGGGTGGATGGCAAGGCTCACAAAACACAGGACTTCCCTCAGGAGAGCTGAGTTTAATTCCAGTGTGTGTGGCTTGTGTTTTTCAAATGTTTGTCTGGCAAAACGTGGAGAAACCGTGAGGGTTTCATAATTGTAATATGAAGATGAAGACATGATGCTAACTAGCCTTTTAGCTAACCATTGGTTCTCTTGCCCAAGAATACTTTGACCTGTGGACTGCAGGCACCATGATTCGAATCTCCAACCCTCCGGTTGGGAGACGACTGCTGAATGGAAAGGGAAAAGGTGGCAAAGGGCTCGGTAAGGGATGCGCAAAGTATCACTGTAAGGTTCTCCGTGACAACATCCAGGGAATCACCAAACCCACTATCCGGCATCTGGCTCGTTGCGGTGGAGTGAAGCTTATCTCCGGTTTCATCTACAAGGAGACCCGCGAGGTGCTCAAGGTCTCCTTGGAGAATGTGATTCGTGACGCCGTCACCTACATTGAGCACGCCAAGAGGAAGATGGTGACTGCTATGGATGTGGTCTACGCCACACCTATGCTAAACTCTACTCTGCTCTACCCACTGAACCACAGTCGCCCCCAGGGTTAGACTCCAGGAAACAACCATTTTGGTGACCACTTGTGTGTTTTTTTGTGTGTGTGTGTGTGTTGATGCATGTCAGGTGCAGCCAGGTACAACATGGAAAAGAAGCAGAGTGCATTATTAGTGTTAGGAATGCACTGCGAGCAGCTGGACTCAGGGCTGGCTTTAATAATGGCCATTCAGCTTCACTTATCCCCTTTAAAAGCACAGATGGAAACCTGACTTTGATTAATGTCACTGATGTCATGATGGCTGAACTGGAGAGGCTCCATCAGAGAGAACTTCCACATGAAGAAACTGATGTACTTGTTCATGAGGTGCATAGTCACCATGACCGCAAGTCAACATACTGTAAATCATCAATCAAGTCTCTGGAGAGATGCACTATTTCCTTATATTCTTCCTCTGACAAGGAAATCTATGAGATGTGGTGATGAAAGATTCTCTCCCTTTGTCTTCTCTTACCAGTCATGCACTCCATTTCTAAACTATGATGGGAAAAATATTTACTGCAGACATATTGCCTATAAATATTCACTCATTAGTCTGCTGATGTGATTGACCAGCTTTTGTGAATGAAAGACAGAAAGACTGGTTGTGCCTATCAGCAAATACTGCATATAGCATGACTTACACACATGCATCGTATAAGGACAAATGGTGCGTCATGAGGTGTGGCAACTCTGTTTGACCATATTGATATAAACACATGCTGAGGAATTGGATATCTTATTTTAAAAAATGAGCTTTGTGAATAATCACACATTTCATAATTCAGATATTTTCACAATAAATTATTCACAGCGGACTCTGGCAGATCACTTGATCGTTTATTTTAAGTTGGCGTGGGCTTTAAAATAAATTTTAATACCTGTTGTTAGATTTACTAGCTGAGGCTGATGTTAGGAAAATTGCGAGGCGTCTGTGTTTGCCCATTTTGTGTTAATAGCCATAACCTTCTGCACAGTGTCACAGGGAGAGTTAACTGAAGCAAATGGAAACAATGGTGGCACATTTAAAGTGCAGCATGATATGACTGTTGCCATAGTGAAATAGGGCAAGTGCATACCATCAAGCCCATCTACATTTCTCAACATCAGTAAGCCATTGTTTTAGACATATACTGGTCATGTAATAGTTACAAACAAATTCATGACAATTTTGTCTCTGGTGTCTTTTGACAGCTCTTTGGTCTTGCCCATGGTAGTAGTTGGCGTCTGACTGACTGTGGGGTGGACAGGTGTCTTTAAAGAGCTCAGACAGGTGCTACTAATTTAGATTAATGAGTGGAGTAGAGGTGGATTTTTCAAGGCACAGTAACAGGTCTTTGAGAGCCAGAATTCTTGCTGTTTCTCAGGTGTTCAAATACTTATGTTCAGCAGTGCAAGACAAATAAATTCTTTAAAAATCATACAATGTGATTTCCTGAAATTTTTTTTTAATTCTGTCTCTCAGAGTGGGAATGCACCTACAATGTGAATTTCAGACCCCTCCATGATTTCTAAGTGGGAGAACTTGCAAAATCGCAGGGTGTTCAAATACTTCTGTTCCTCACTGTAAATAAATCTAAACTTGACCTCTAACCTGTGGTTGGAGAGCTGCTGAGTTCAGCCGCAGAACAGACTGAAGAAATCTTCGTTCACTCACTGTGAACTTTGGATTTTTCTCACCTCAGTGACAGATTGCTCCCTTTCTGCCTGAGGCTAAATTACATCTCAGCTGAGCATCTCCTTCACAGTTAAATTTGGAGATTTATCTGGAGAGGTCTTTTTTTTCTAATTTCCTTTGAATCATGTCACCTCCTGACCTGATAGAATCAACAGCGCTCACAGGTAGAATGAAATGTCTTATGTTTCTTTTAGTTGATGTGAGAGGGTGAGGCAGAGTATTAAGTATTATGAAAACCGAGTACACAGATGAATACAAAGGTCAACTTCTGTAAAATATGATCTGTAATAGAACTCATTTTCTGTGAATTTATCATGGTTTCTCCCTTTTAAACCTTCAGTGGCAGACTTTACAGATCAGTGACTGAAAACAGTGAAACAGCTGAATCAGAATGTAAACTTCCTGTTGCTGTACTGTTAAGAAGCAGCACATTGGCATTTAATTTTTGTGAAAACAGCTAATCTAGTGTTCACTGTAAAAAACAAACAAGCAAACAAACAAAAAACATGCATTTCCAACATACATGCTGAAATTAAAATAACGGGAAAATCTTGTATGTGGGAATTACTGTAAAGTTCTAGTTTTTAAAAGAAGATGTCACTTTTTCAAAAAAAAAATAGAAAAGAAAATACATATAAATAAAATTGGTACAATTTGACCCATCATAAGTTAAAACTCTTCAGGTACTTTTCCTTTTGGCAGTTTGAAGAACCCATTCATGGTGGAAACTTAACTGTGTGTTTGTAATAAATATTAAATCAAGTCTAAGTTGATATTTTTAATAAAAATAAATAAATTATGCAAACCATGATGAAGGTCACTATTGAAATCTATGTTTATTTCAAACATTTAATATCAAACAAAACCACTAAAAACAGTCCTGTGCACTGCCTTTGTACCACTTTGGTACAAAATGTCATCAACAACTGCAATTAAGTTTGTCATGTCAAATGAAGAGCTGACTTCTATGAAATTACAATGAATAAACGCCTGCATACATATATAATCAAAGATTAGAGCTATGTTATTATGAAGTTTTATAATTTTTATAAAGGAAAATCCCTGGGCTTTAAATGTTAGTGTCTTTTTTTCCTATAAACTTGTAAATATTCTATATTTCATTTAAAATTAAAAAGAAAAAACTATTTAAATTGTAATAATGTACTTTTAAAAGATAGTTATTTCTATAATTTTTTATTATGTGTGTATCTCTCTATCACTCTTTCTCTCTCTATATATATATATATATGTGTGTGTGTGTGTGTGTGTTAAAGGTTACCATAAGATTAAGTTTAGAGTGATTGTCTTTATAAAATGGTTATTGCCTCTGCACAGGATGGGGGTACTGCTTTTAGTGGCATTTTTTAGTTGATTGGTTGGTTTGTTCCCAGCGTAACTCAAAAAGTAATGAATGGATTTTTCTGATTTTTTTTTTTTTTTTTTTTTTTTTTTTGGGGGGTGGGGTGTGGGGGAGTGGTAGAGTGTGGTCCAGGAAACAATCCATTAGATTTTGGTGCTGATTCAGATGATCAGGATCCAGTCTTTTTTTTTTTATTTATTAATGTAGACCACTGGGATTGTTGGAAAGACTGACTGGATGTGAGCACCCTTGTGGTGCAAGTGTATGGCTGCTTGCTGAACACTTGGAGCGAAGATGAGTGGAGCTAATAAGTGCAGCAGGAGGCACATTGGCAAATGGACTCTAAAGTGGATTTAGCCAAATGGTGTGAGTTCTGTGCATCTATGAAGGACTGTTACAGTAAGTACACATTGTTATTTTAGTCTGTATGGGACATTTATTTAGCCATTAGTGGCATTGAGTGATCGTTTATGTCTATTGTTTTCTTGAATAACTTTCAAATTAATAATGATATCAATGTTATTCTGAATGCTTTTCAGAGGTTTTCATGGTCAAGATATCTTGGGAATGTTGCTTTTATGTGTAATGGTATTACACATAAGCTTTTCCGGAGAGGTAGGATTTTATATTTTAACATACTTGGCAAGAAAGTTTATAATATGATATTGACATTGGCTCACAGAACAATCAATTGGATTTTGGTGCTAATCCAGAACATCATGCAGATTATTAAAAAAAATGATTCTTCACTGTTGTTATATAAGGCCAGTTCACTGGCACAGAGCCCTGAGGGGCTAATATTGGACACTCGGCAGAACTGCGGCACAGGCCTGTTAATTTTTTAGTTATTTTAGTTAGTCTAGCTGTCTAGATATTTGTTATACTATTATTATACAATACAATATAACAGTAGTTGGGGGTTGCAGAAAACTTCACACAGTGAACTTAGTTGTGAATATTGAGGGAAGCTTAAACCATCGACTGTTCTGAAACTCAAAACGCTTGCTGTCCCCATAAGCTACATCAAGAGTATATGCTATTTTCATACAAAGCAAACCGTTGGTTTAAATCTTGATCAGAAACCTCGATAGTGCTAATGAACACTGGTACTATTAAGTGTTTGTGTCTGACTTTGATAAACCCACCCAAAATGAAGGTGTTAATGATTGCAGTAGAGCCTGTTTTCCAGTTACAAATGAATGCAGCAGCACAACATGTTATCATCGGTGTCAGCAACTCAACAATACACAAGCCCCAGTAAACGTCCAAGGCTTTATCACAAAGGAAGCCTTTCCTGGACAACTGTTGATGAAAGGACGATTGAATGAGTGGCTACTACAAGATCATCGATCTTTTGACTTAATCAGTGGGATCATCCTTTCTATCACTCTATAAGACAAATAGTTAGAAAGATGAATTGTGAAGCAACTGGACAAGTGTAACTGCAGTCACATAACAAAATTCATAAAGCAGAGAAATGCTGTTGATTGCTTTGCCTTCCATTACTCATTTTAAATCAAGCCGGGGATTTGATAAAGGCACCCCACCACAGGATACCATCTTATTCAAATCCCTCATCATTCATCTGCTTGCCAGTGCCGCAGCCTGCTTTCAAAGACAAGACCAGCATCAAGCTCACATCCTGATGAGTCATGGACAACTGTTGCCTTTCTTGCACAGGACTCATGTCTTGCAGCGCCATGGTTGTGCTGGTGAGCGGCTTCAGTCTGGCATCCTCAGCCTCATTAAACTAAATGTATGCATATTTAATTGGGATTTATATTTACGGGTTGATCTCTCACGGCCAGCTTAACATTATGTCCTTTAATCTCAAAGAGTGCTGATGACAAAAGTGTAGGAATATTTAATAGGAAATGCATGCCATTGCATCACAGCTAAAGAATGCTGGGTAATTATTTTGGATTATTTTTGAGTTGGCTCTATTCCTGATTAATCAGTGTTCCCTTATTTTTTAGAATTGCATATGTTAAGCCTTTCTGCTGTTCTTTACAATGACTATAGCTAGACTGAGAAACCCTCGTTATAGCTTCTAGCTAATTATTCAACTCATGGATCCAGGCTCTGGAAGGCTGCCTCTGAATCTGTACGCTGTATGTGTGAGCGGGACCCATTGTTGCATGCAGTGGATGTTACAGGAATAAGTGTATGTGCATGCATTTGACATTTCAGTACTGCGCTCCTATTGTTTGCATTCTGGCCAGTGTGTTTTATTCTGAACATTTTCACTGTCTCCGTTGTGCTGTGGTGAAAGACGTGTTTCATTGTCTCTGCATATAATGCGCAGGCCTGTGTGCACATGCTGCTTTGGGTTTCTGTGTCAATTTGACAGTGTGAAAGGTTTTCTGAGTCTCATGTGTGGGCTTTATAGCTTCTGAGTTATGTCTTTTTTATGACATATTCAGAGATGCGATCACAGGGAGTTGTCAGGCAGTGTTGTCAAACATTGAGCCAAACAATGAAAAGCAGTATGTGTTCAAGTCAAAATAATGTCAAGCCCGTACACTGCATTGATGTTTCAGCAGCTTGTCCTGTATTGTTACATAAGAGTTTTATAATAATGTGGTTAGTCATGTTGACTGAGCCACAATTTCTGCCAACGTTCAGTATTTCATGCTTTTATTTTGACATATTTCCTCTGTCATCTACCCCAGCTTCACTGTGCCTATGATTACCTTAATTACACTCACCTGTTGCTCATTGTCTCTGCCTGGCATTTCCATGTATTAATACCTCTCACTCCTCAGCTGGTTGTCAGAGTGTTTTGTCTTCCATGCTCTTTACGTTTGCTCTGGTCCATCTCCTTCACCTTCGTTTTGTCTCACATGCCCTTCACGACATCTCTGCCCATCCTCATCAGCCTGGTTTAGCCTTTCATGCCATGCGCTGGTCATTTCTTTCATCTTGGTCTTTGTTGCCACAGCAGTTGACATGCCAGCAGTAGCTCTTGTTGGCATTTCCACCTGTTTCTTCATCGTTCATGGACCCATTATCTGGTACCACATCTTATTGTCTGGTGTGACTCCCTCCCTCCCTCCTTGAACAATTCTCGCAGTAACCAAGCTGTTACTAGAAACACTCAGCACCAGAACTCCTGTGTTATCTCCTGGGAACTAAGACTATTACCAATCACCTCAGTCCATGTTAATTCAGTGGCGGAGCAAACTTTAGATTTTCTGTTTCCTTTGGTAATGGAGTCACCTGTGACGAGATATACTTAGCTGTGACATTGAAATTCCCCTGTGAGGAAAAGTAACTTATCTGAGATTCTGTTTTCCTTACGTCTGCGTTAAGCCGTTTTTAGACAGAACGTGGTATGCGCTGCGCTTGCTGGGGGGGGGTTGGGCGCAGTACGAGGGCGGAGGGCGCACGCGCAAATCATGCATATGTTGGACACCAGTTGCTAGTAGACCAAAAAGCTTTCTGGGAGTGGTTAGCAGATATTAACTAGTTTTTCAAGCAACGGATTTGGATGCACTACGTATGTATTTACATATCAGCAAAAAGCTCTGGCTTTAAGTTGTATTGATGAGGAGGAGGCGAACAGTTGCTGCAACGAAGAAGGAGGTGTGGGTCCACTAAAATCAGCTTCTCCTTCATTTTCTAAGTGGTCCCTCAGGTTCTCTGCAATTAGACACATCGAAGTGCCGTCACAGAGCACTGCACCCAAGTTGAACTTTTTATAACTTCAGCGCAGCGAGCAGGGACGGCACGCATGACCTTGCACTTGCTCTGTGCAGCACAGATACATTCTTGCACCATGCAACACATAGAATTGAATGGGTTTGATAGCGGAGTGCAGCAGCCACTGTGTCCTATATGAAAATGCCTTTATGGTTACCTATGAGGAGAGACTTGAGTTAATACATACTGTACCTGAGAAGTTAAGCAGCTACCTGGGTTGTTCTCTCCTGTCTTATTAAGCCAGTTCATGGTGTCACTTGTTTTCCCTGCTCACTTCTGTTGGACTGACAAACTGCAAAAATTATCAGATGTTTGTGGTTATGATTCAGAGCTGCTACAGTGCAGGCTGTGACAAAAAATAGAGGAGCTAGGATTTCAATCAGTTTTATTCTGCCCTATCTTTTTCTGAAGAAAGTGAGTGCAGTTTAGGTGAGTTCAATTTTAAAATAAAGTAAAATAAATAAAAATACCTTTTATCACACTGAGAGAAAATGCTGTCCTTTGTGATTGGCATAGAAACACTGATGAATGCTAATGAGTAAAAGCTTGAATTGTATAAAACCCAGCATTTTAACTGTAGCAGAAATTACTACAATTTAGGACTATGAATTTAATATTTAATACCTTGTAATAATCAGGGCACCAAGCTTTTGAGCTACACAGTATACAAGTGATTAATTAATTCAGTCTTATCTGAAGTATTAAAGTTCTCGGTTCACTGACCAGTTTATCCATAAAAGAGAAAAGATGACATAAGAAATAGCCTGTTATAAGCTAAATAGCTTTATTTACATATGTACAAGAAGGGAGAAGGGAATTGAGATGTAAAATGCATGAAATGGTTCCGCTGAACAAAAAGAAAGCTAAGGGAAAGGATGGTCTGTTGTTAGCGATGGTGGGGAATTTAAATTATACCTAAATCACATTAGTTTTTGGAACTAAGTCTTATGATTTAGGCAGTAATTTGGAGGGATAAAATAACTATGTTTCTGTGAGTTATAGGCTTTAAATTAGGAGCGACTATGGTTTATGAGACACCAGCTTAACCATCTTGTTAGCCAGGCTATGTCTTCACATGGCCTGTCTTTGTTCAAAGCAGTCTTTGTTGGGACCCTTTCTGTGTTAGTGTAGGGACTGGTGGGCAAGAGTTCCAGGGCTCATTGGGGCTGCCAGCGCCACTAAAGATCGGTCGTTGCCTGCTTGGTCGACTTGCTCTTCTTGTTGAACTGCTTCTTGGTTTGCGGTCGTGGTCGCTGTTCCAGACGCAGAGGTCTGTGTGTGTGATGTTTTAGAGATGTTTAGAAGGAAACCACATCTAATTTGATCTTATCATTGCTGAATTGTTGTGATGTATCTTAAGAGCTTAACGACTTGGCTTAAATAAAATAAAAATAAAAGCTTTGTCTACATATTTGGCTGAAGACTGCTCACAGACTGGTGCACTAACACTTACTGCTGTTTACACGAAAAAGATTCAAAAATCATGATCAAATTGAATAAGAAAAATAAGAAAACTTTTAGTGATATGGGCATATGATTTAGATAAAAAAAAGAATTTAAGACAAAACATGGAAAAATGTAGAAGAGAGATGCAGATGGCAAAACATTTTGGGTTCAAACTTTGTTCTGCACAAAGGGAGGCAGGCTTGACTGGTTTAATTTCCAGGTTCAGTGTTTGGAGGGAGATGTCTTTCTGCTCCTTGCTGAAATACTGCTCTGATGCAGGTTTTATGGAAAATAAATTAGCACTTGTAGTCAGTGGCAGTTATTTTCCTTTGCTCACTTTCCATCATGTAACCTTGGCTGTATGTTTTTTTTTTTTTTTTTTTTTTACCCCATTTGCTGCTTCCGTAGATCACAACGCCCCATAACTTTACAAAATCTACAAAACTACAAAAATGAGTCGCAGGGCTAAAAACAGTGGACTAGAATGAATCATTTCTGTGCACAGTTTAACAAAACATTGAACAATATTGTTAATATGTTAAGAGATATGACATTTTATAATGAAAGACTACAAATATAATGAGATATATATTGCTTTGAATTTTGACTTTATATTCTTTTAAATTTTACAGCTTAAACCAAAAATTTTCTTTAGTTGAGTTGATCTTAAATTTTATTATGAAAGACTTGGGACCCAACATGAAGTACTTTGCATGGTTGCACCACTTTACCAACACACCTAAGTTGATAAACAGAGTGGCTGCACTAAGTGAAATGGTGATTAGCAGGAGAGGTCATATTTGCACATCTAATGACTGATCTATGCTCAAACCTTTGTTCGTAATGGGTGAGATGTTTTGGACATTCATTAGAACTCTTCCATCACGTTGTATTTGTTAGTGTATGAATGGTTGTGCATGAGCCAAATCTTTACCTAAAATCAAACATATTAGGTAGAGTTCTTCAAAAACTAAATAGAGATAATTGACAGAATTCCAGTAATGTTTTCCTTTGCACTGTTAAATTTTGCTTTGGAGAAATATACCCTGCTTTTTTTAAAGACACAGTTTTGACTAGTTGACAGACTAAAAAACAACTTTTTGACTTTTTTAAAAGGTGTAATCTGTTTCTTTTACAATGGAAAAAAGTAAAAGTTATATTCACTTTCTAGATGTACATTGTCCAAATCAACAGTCTATGGAAAATCTACCTCTCACCCATCTACATTAAAGCATGTTTACTAGGAAGCCAGCTATCTACAGTAGAATAAACAGGATTTGCAATACAGAGAAAGAGCTCCAGAGACAAACCAATTCAATTCCACTCTTACCCAGACAAGTGGCTTTGAAAGGCATTGGATAAAGTGAGTGACCATCATAGAGACTATCACCTAAAGCCTCAAGAAAAACAAAACGAACCATGCCGAGTTCTCACTTACAGTGAATCTAGCTCAGAGATCACTGGTTTGTTTTACAGTCCAATTAAATCAAATTTGTATCAGTGATTAAAGGACCAGTGCACATTGAAAATAGCTGAAGCATCTGCTCACATTATTCCCCAAACTACATAACTGCAAACATCTTTGAACATCTCATCTGATTTGGGTGTGCTAATCTTTTTTATTGCTTTGAATTTTGACTTTGGTTCTATACACCCTAACTCCCCTCTTTATGTCTGTTGTCGACTGCTGTCTTCTTTACCTCTACAGAAGGGATAATTGGACAAACGTGAAACAGCACACTTGCCCATAGAAAAGAAGGAAGACTGAGGAGATTTATACTAAATTACCAAATCCCATTTATTCACCTACTCTATATCACAAACATATTTCAAATCTCCATTATTGTGATAAAAAGAAAAAACTGGAGTTGCTAAAAGTGTAGGAACGAGCCTGTGTCTAGCTGTTCCTCACTGCTGCACACAAGCCTTCAACTACATGCACAGAGCAGTCTGCCATTGCGCTGTAGCTGTGTGACTCAGTGGCAGCAGAGGGGGGCGAAGGACGGCGCGAGTTAACACAGAGAGAGACAGGCATTCTCATCAGTGACGGGCTCACAGGCTGCATGGACAGAGCTGTGGTGCAGGAGGAAGAGAAGAGGTGCAACCGGCGGAACAAGCCGCCTGAAAAACTGGTGCAAAACAGAGGAGCACAACGCGAGAGACCGCGGGAAAGGGAGGGGTGGGAAACAGATAACTGAGGGGGAGAGAAGTCATTTGGACCAGGGAGTAGGAGCACGCCGGATGAAACTGACGAGAACACAGAAGGAGGAAAGCGTACAAAGAAGCCTTCCCTGACGGAAGAGAGAAGAAAGGAAGTGCATGCAGAAAGTGAAAAAGAAGGACTAGAGGGAGCCCGACAGGAGGTCTAGCTTACGGGACTTGACTGGCGCGAGTGAAGAGGAGGAGGAGCATGAGAGCAAGTTGATGGATTTGATTTACAGAGTATATTTTGAAGGAGGAGCAGGGACATGAAAGGAAAAAGATTAGAGATGCTGTCTTTCAGTGGAGGAGAAAAAACTAGGAAGGAAGGAAGAAGAAGAGAAAGTAAGAGGGGAGGGTTATGTTAAGATCTGAGTGTGACAGAACAGATTATCTCTGGTTTGGTTTCCCGCAGGAAATGTGAATTTATATATGTGTATGCACATTAGTGCCTTCTTCTCCATATGAAAGTGTGTTGTAGTTTCAAACTGTGGCTGTGGTGCTGGGGAGCAGGTCCACAACAAGATGACTTTACCCCGTGGTCACCCTCAGTACCTAATAACACAGAATAAAGCCAAGTGGCGGGAGAGACGAGGAGCCGACCAGTGACATCACAAGGAAGTCAAGGCATCAAAAGTGAGACCGCAAAGTGGGACAAGAAACAGATGAGCATGGAAGACCTTTGTGAATTCAGTTACGGCTTGTACTTAATAACGACAAGGAACTGATTGCTGCCTCTGGCTGCCGAATGCATCTGCCAGCCAGTGAAGCCAAAAGCACCACACAGACATAACTCAGAAGAAGAGAAACCACAGTGCTGGAACAAGACGAGCTCTCCTATGACAGACTGTACCACACCAACCAGTTCCCTCCACGGTTGTCTCATTATTTTAATTACCTTCTCTTCTTTCATTTGTTTCATTTTCATTTGCTCTCTTCACTTAGCTCTTGGTATTTTGTATTCTATCCTCCTCTCTCCCTCTCTCTTCCCCTCCCTCTTCCTCTTGCCTTTGCTCTCTCTGTCTCATCCTCTCGTTCACTGTCACACTAACTGCAGTGGATGCTGGAGTCACTCACGTAGAAGCCACCTTGCTTGGAGCACATTTGCCTTTGTGATTTTTTTTTTTTGTCTCTTCCCTGGCTGACTTGGATGATTGGAGCAGTGTCTTATCAAGAGACCAGGAGAGATGACCAACAAGTAGCTGCTTCTGAGTACAACACATCTCCTGCACCACCAGGAGAAGACGACTTCAGAACACACAGATTTCTTTGAGGCTACTTCTACGTGTGCATATAATACTTTTACAGTTAAGACTGCATGGGTTATTAGTGTAAGTAAGGCCAAATATATAATCCAGGATTGGATTATAGTAGTGGATTTATCCTGGAGCTACATGTGTGCCCCAGCCCCTGAGGCCTGGCTGGAAAATGAAGCCTTTCCTGTGGCTGTAGGAGCGCTGTGGGCAGCCATGGCCCTGGAGGGGCGCTGTCTCCGGCGGGGATCCCCGGCCATGATCAGAAAGGGCCGTCAGCGGCGTCCTACAAAGCCAACTCTGGCTCAGGCCACTACCACTCTGCTGTCAAGGACACGCATGCATGGCCTGAGACATGTTTGTACCCCTGGTGGGTCGGTGGGTCGCAGGGCCTTCTGGCTGCTGGCCCTATGCACCTCCCTGGGGCTTCTTTTATCTTGGTCCTCTAACCGCCTACTTCACTGGCTTTCCTTCCCTACTTACACACGGGTCCACACCGAGTGGGCCAAAGAACTGGCCTTCCCTACAGTCACTATCTGCAACAACAACCCCATCCGCCTTTACAAGCTCACCAAGAGCGACCTCTATTTTGCTGGCCACTGGCTGGGCCTGCTGCTGGCGAACCGGACAGTGAGACCCATGGTTCTGGACTTGCTTCAGGAGGACCGTCGGGCCTGGTTCAGAAAGCTGTCAGACTTCAAGCTTTTTCTGCCACCCAGAAACTTTGAGGGAACCAATCTAGAGTTTATGGACAGACTGAGTCACCAGCTGGATGACATGCTCCTGTCATGCAAATACAGAGGAGAGCCCTGCAGAGCTCACAACTTCTCTTCTGTAAGTCAGTCTTCTTTGGCTGTGTTTGCTGGAAGTTATGTACCAACTCTGCCAACGTAAAAACACTCCAATGTTTCCGCCCTGTACATCTCCTTTACATGTTGTCTTTACTGCCATTTACCCTAGTCTAAACATCAACTAAAGGTTGCAGATATATTGTGTCCTGCTGACATGACAAATTGCTTCATTTCATTATGTCTTAGGTGGCTATTCTCCTGTGCCGTACCTGCTTTGAGTTATAAGGCTTTAAATCACAGTATACAAGCTGTCATAACATTGGGTTATAGCTGACTCTCAGAGCTTTCTCGGTCTTCATACAAAAGTATTAGCAAATCTAATGCACAGGGTAATTATGAAATTGCCACCACCACACTTGTTAAATGAATGCTGGTGTAAGAAAGATAACTAAAGCTTTTGCAGAGTAAGAAGAAAAAGCTTTGGAAAGTAGCATGGTCATTCAATAACATGGAATGCAATGATTACATTTGGGCTTTTGGTTGAGCATCACTACAAACCCTCCACAGCAGGAAAAGTTATATCCATTTCTCTTTCCCCAAGGAGTTGACTGTCTGATTGCTCTGATATCTTCTTTTCTGTTTGGCTGGCTGTGGGTTTGGGGACTTCTGTGCCAGCACTTCCTTGCGTACTCCCTTGACATGCCTGAACCATGGAAGATGTTTTCTCTGTGGTAATGCAGAAGCTGCAAACTGTCAAACTGCCTTTGAAACTGTCTTTTTTTTTTTGTATTTCTGTTCTTTTTGCTTTTTCTACTGTGGCCTCAGAGTCAGAGACTGACTGAAGGAGAAATGGCAGAGAAATGCCTGTCTGCGAAGGTTGTGCATGGCTTGTGGTGTAGCTTGTATGTTCTGGCTGTGTTACTACTGTTGAGTTTGTTGGCTTCGCTTTTCATATTTTTGTTTAGAGTATACCTTTGATGCCATTTATAGTCACATTTTTTTCAGCAGTTGTTTTTGTATTGGTTTAGTAGTTGTTTGTCAGTGGAAAATTTATTTAAATTTCTATCCCACAAATATAAGACTAAGACGAAGCAAAACATATATATTGGATTTTAACCTGACATGTTTGTGGTGAAGTATTTAAAGGGGAAGTCCATGGATTTTGCCAATCGAAGTGCGTTTACAGGTCTGGGGGCGTACCAGTGCATGTGTGGTGGGGGAAAGTTGTGTAAATCCTTTTCTGGCTTTTGAGGGAGAAAGTAAGGACACAAAAACAATAACGGAAAGCTTTGAGCAAAAATACACAGAGCTTGTCCCGATGACACCACCTACAATATCAACATGATCTCAACATCGGCAATACTATAACTTTCTCAAGTGTTGCCATGGTTTCTGTTTACGTTGCGCAAAAGCAGAAATTGAAGGGAAGAAGTTGTTTTCTGCCAGGCCTCACTCTGCCTCTTACTGGATGTAGCTTTTAGTCCTCCAGATAAATACAAAGAATCTAAGATAAAAAAAAAAAAGATGCTGTCATAGCTGTTGTCTACATGTATGCGTTACAAAGCAAAGCAAATACATCAACGGCTTTAGTGCTCCATTGTTTTCAGGTAGCACCAATAATGCCATATTGTTCATAACATGAACAAAATAAAAGTCCAGTCTAAATATTTGTGTAGATAAGTGTAGTGGCATTGAGAACAGAGAAGCAGAGCCTGCTTTTGGCTTGTTCTCCTGTTTATTTCACGGAGTTAAATTGCATCAATCAGAAAATCATTGTTTGCTTGGAGAAGGTGAACAAAGTGGAGATGAATTGCATCGGTTTTTGTTTTCTTTTGTCTAATGAATCATTTCTAATATGTCTAACTTCTAGAAAGTCAAGTATATCATGCAGTAGGCTCCCCAATGTTGAAAACACAAACTCATGATTGCCTTTTGATGGCAGTGTGATCACAATGCCGAAAATACAGTGCTCAGTCAAGTACACATGTGCTCCCTGTCTTTCACTAAAACACACTATATAAAATCACACACTCATGTTTTAATGGTCTTTTTCAAGCTCTATCATTTGTTAATGTTTGAACATCTTTTGATCAACCTGGATGATTTTTGATAGTTTCTCCACCTCTGGTGGGATGGTGTTGCTCTTTTTGTCCACATTGTCTCTGTCCACTGTCAGAACAGGACAAGGTGCACCTTGTACTTGAAGTGCTGAATCAGCACCATGTATCCATTAACTCTGTTTTGATGCTTCCACATTTGTTTTAGTGTAGATAGAAATGTTGCATTTAGATGTGAGGATCAGCACAACATTGGAAAGGTCTGCTGATGCACCTGTTTTGTTAATGTAGTAGTCACAGGTCTGTTTTTGTCAAGGTATTGCAGGGTTGAATTACTGTCATAATGAGTGTTACCAAAGTGAAACTTGTCAAATGAAATGAGCTGAACATGGGAGCTGTTTCAATAAATCTGAGTATAGTAGCAGTTTGCCCAAGCTCAGTGTTCTTCTGGCATTTAATAAGCTATGTGTGAACATAGTGTATGATTGGATGATGGAGAGAGAATTGTCCTCTGAGAGGAGATACTGTGCAAACTTTAATCAACCAGTCTGTACAACAACTCTGAAATATCAGTAAATTCAAAGAAGGTGAGGCCATGAAGGACGCCGTTGCTGCAGCAGCATTATAATACTATACTATCCCAAACATTTTCATCTCAAACTCACTGAGAAGAGAACTATTTATTTATACTTACTTGTACTTATGAATATTGTCAGCTTTATTTTGCAGATAAGAGCCACATGGATGCCCCAGTCCCATTTTTGTTTTCATCTTGTTCTGCTTCATAGAGGGCCTTGTGCCGTTAACAGACCCTCAGTGGTTTTGCTAATCTAATTAGCCTGCTGCTGCAAGTCAGCAAAGACTCACTGTAGCCTATTCATTATCACTGCAGTTAGAGCACTGTCAGTCTAAGAACAAAATGATACAACCAGCAGATTAAATGGGGGATAAGGCACACACACACACACACACACACACACACTTGCAAGTAAATTAATATCAGTCCTTTTTTTGTGTATGTGCACAGATTTGTATGCCTTCATTGGTGATTATTGTGGAGAATAAGTGAGAAATCCAGTTTTAATATCGGCTAATTATTGGAAGATTAGGAGTGCAGAGGATGTGTTAAACTGCCAAACAGCAGGTGGTTTGAAGGGAGGGCCAAAGGAAGGTACAACTAGTGGTGGGGAAAGAGAGATGGTATAAAGAAAAGACATCTGCTTGGTCTGGTTGGGAATACAAATGCAGACTTGCCTACCTGTATGCTTTTGCATTTTGATCTCAAAATGTTGGAATGATTTGTCACTCTAACATACACCAAAAGCTGGTGACACCTTTTGAGTTTGATTTATTGTGCAGTAATGTTAGTCAATGAGCATCTGACCCATTGTCATAGGTCTTCCTGTCAAAAAAGTAAAAGAAGGAGGAGAAGAAGAGTACAATCGCATAGCGCCGAATTCAAGGATAATGCATTGCTTTAATGTAATTTCAAGAGATAGTAGCTAGGATCCACAAATTGACAGTAACACTCTTGATCTTGATTTCATCCCTCTTGTTCCCCCTCCTCACTAAGGGGCTGGCTGGCTCCTTGTGTGAGGATAATTCCTTGAACTTCAAAGGTAAGTGGTCTTGAGGGGGGTGAGACTGTGATTTAAGTAAACATTAACCTAACATTAATGCTAGCTTGCTTGTTCATCAGTCACCAAAGTAATTTATATTGTTTGTGTGTCACAGATGGTTAAACATAACTTTTCATATTATTGATACTAATTATTACAGTCCAAACCCGTAATTGTAATGAGCATCACGGCACACCTGGATGAAACTTGGCAAGTGCACAGAAATTTCTAGAAAGTTACCAGGAGATATGCCTCCACCTCTCCAGACTACTGATACTGATATTGACATGAGTCATCAGGGATCTGCAGGTGATTAAATCAACATCAAATGTTTATTATCAGAGAAATGTGCTGGCTGCTGTTGTGATTAAAAAGGGGTTAAACCCGCCACATCCCTGACAGGTGGACCACCAAAACTTTCTTCAAGGTTGGCACATCTGCAGATGGGTCCCATAATTCTGGCCAAACCTCTGCAACAGCAGGATTTTAGGTGCTGAATCTACTATATCACAGTAGATGGGAACTAGTAGGATACTGGCTAATCAATAAATCTATTAGCTTCGCACTGTGGTTTATAGTGGTATATTGTGCTAGCATATCTCCAATAGTGATATACTCTCAGCCACCCCACATCTAGGCGCAGCTTAACAACAGGATGACTGATCTGGAGAAACATTCCATGTTACCTTATCAAATCACAACTAGATAAGCCTCTGTCTATGTGGAGCAGGTACAAATCTGCACCTTACTTTTCAGAGCTCCATTGAGGACAAGATACCTGCGTCTGCATTGACAAATTAAACAGTGTTGGAGTTTGAGAGCACCACCTAATCCCACTCCATAGGGAGGGGATGAAAAAAGGTGAACCTCTTTGCCTGGCCACTGTAATGTATCAACTCTGTCTCCGGGGAAATCTCATAACTGCAGAGCCACATTAATGCTGCACCACACTCAGAAAGTGTTTGTGTTTGTTTGAGGAGGTTTTTTTTCATATGTTGGATTTGTGAATTGTGTTATTAATGTTTATGCCTCGTATTAAAGCTGTTATAGTTTTTTTTTTCAGTTTTATTATACTAACAGTAGATCACATGACTACTTGTACATGAAAGGAGTTGTCTGTAGTGCCAAATATACAGAGAATTATCACCAGACTTTGCAGCTTCGGCTTCAGCTCATTGTTTTGGTTTATGGGCTACAGCTTTAAAACACCAAATGGCAAATTAAGTTAGAATCTGGCTGGTGTGCATAGTGGGAGAGCGTGTAGCACATAAAGAGAGATATTTTCTCTTGCAGTGAAAGGCAAATTGCCTTGGACTTAGGATTCAGCAGGTGATCAGAAACGTGACTCCAGTTGAATGGTAATGTTGCTTCATGTCTGCTGGCTGTGTACATATACAAGTTTATCTTCTGTGATGTTTACCTGTAACCTTCTAAGCAGTTCTTTCAAATCACCTTCATTTCCATTTTTCATTTTCCTCATATGAATCCTTTTTGTTAGGTGTTTTACATTTAACCTGCTCAGGTGGCTCTTCTGTTTATGCTGTGGGATAACAGGTAGGGACAGCACAGAGGTTGGCTCAGGTTGCAATTTCATTGTCAGTAGGAAAACTGGACTCATACCATTTTGCGTTCCACATCGGCCATATAGAAAATACCGAGGAAAACGACAAAGTTTCCCATGAAGCCACTCACAAAGCCTGGTCAATCACCACTGAGCCTGAAGGGGCTGCTGACTGAGTTTTAAGCACTTCCAGGTAATAATACAGGTCTCTTCTCCTCTCATATGTCATTGCACTTTTCAGTAGTGTTCTGTAAAGAAAGACCATAAGCTATTGATCTGGCTCAAAATAAACAAGAGTGGGAGTCAGGTGGAAGCAGCGGCTTCAACCACAGCAAACTCATTAACCCAGGCAGCCTTGTGCTTGCCATGCACCACGTCCCCAGTTCAGTTCACTCTTCAGAACAAATGACCCAGGTGGTTTTATGAGCTCCAGCTTCCATCCTATATTAAAAACCATAACAGTAGTGTGTCTTGATATGAATGGCCACAGCACTGGTCATTGATATGCCACAACCACTGGGTGCAGCCAGTGTCCAAAAGCTGTTTGACAGTGAGCCGTGGGCCATAGCAAGCAGTCACCTTAATCTTGTGCTGTAATGCAAGCCTTGAATTCAGATGAAAAGATTATTCGTGGTTAGTATGCATAAGGTTATGCATAAACCACAGGACTTGTAAAAGGTTAGTGGCTGAAATAGCCAGCTAATGGATGCTGTTCTCTTTTATGAATACTATTACTGTAGCCGAAGCTATATCTAATCTCCGACTCACCTTATGAGGGACACATAAATTACAGCAGATAAGCTACATATGCAAACATCATTTTTGTAATATTATAAAGAAAAAAACATTTGCTTGTTATCGAGTGTTTATGTAAGACATGAGGGAAGACAGTTTGTTTCACCTTTAGTTTCACTATTTACTGCTTTCCCTCGTGGGTCATCTTTCGCTCACACACACGAACACCTTCTGTACTATGCATACTACTACACCCACAATTCAAATCTGTATTCACTCTCAGGACCCTCTGGGCCACAAACACCCACCTCCAGTGTTGTCTCTGCATTCCAGGGGGCAAGAATGTAAATGCTAATGGACACAATTTAAGAAACAGCCTTCAGTACAGTAGAATACAACAAACACTACAACAGTGAACCAGAAATTACCCTAGAGTTGCATCAACAGCTCTCAGACACAGAGTCAACAAGAAGACAACATTATAAGTAATATAATGGTAAGATTTATTGCAGGGCTGCTGTATTGGATTGCATTGCATTGCACTGCTGTACCTGTTAAACTTGGGTGAAATTGTTCTTCTAAGTGTAAAATAAAATGTAGCCAAGAGGTTTATAGAGACAGTTCATTTTTCTCAGCCCCCTGAGCTGTGAAACACACCGGCATTGTCTCAACACCACAGGTATTTGACTATGACTGTGACCTCCAACTGACTTTGCTATCTGTTTATGTTTCTGCATGTCGGGTTCTGCCAACTTTGTCACTACCTGTGCTGTTACGCTGTAACTTTAATTAAATTAACTAACTCAGTGTAATTAGACTGTTTGCCAATTTCAATCCAAGTAAACTCAAAATGTCAAATTATCACATTCAGGGTTTTTCAGAACTTATTATCATGAGTCTGGTTGTAACTTAAAATAATAAGAGAATTAATACCCAACATAAACTTTGAAAACTCAGAAACCTCAAACTAATCAGTACCAGTTTGGTTAAATCAGTTTTTTAATGCGGGTTGCTGACATTTTTGTGTTGAAATAATTAGTTTTTACAGCTCAGGTTATTTGAGCCACAAGTGCCGCCATTTACAGTAGTTACATGAACCAGCGTGGATAATCGAGCAGTTGTTAGCTCTGTGGGGCTGTGAATCAAAGTTCCTGATGTCAAACTCTCTTTATGAAGCTCTGCTTTTTTTGAAATGGGTCGGGACTCACTTGGACAGCTGTGAAGAGCATATGTGAGACACGAGGCACCTTCACATAAACAATCTGTTAGTACTTGAAGGAAAGCACAGGCACAGGGAATAGAGCTGGCCGTGTCCGCAGGACTTGTTTGGCGCCTTAATCACCAGCAGGCGTGCCGCTGACACCAATATGGGCTTCCTGTGGTGTGATACTGGCTCTGTCTGGCTCTCCTTATAGGTGTCCTTTATTATGTTACAGGGCAGCAATCAGCCCACAGCCATAAACACACACACACACCAAGATACAATCGAAGAAAATAATACAGCTAACTTCTGCAGCACCTGTTCTCTAAAACATTGCATTTCTTGTCTTGCATTTTTCACTTAATTGTCCTGAATCTGCAGTTTTGTTATAAAAGATTAGTTGCAAATTCTTAAGAGGCACATATACATTAATTCACATTGGACACAGACCAAGAACATTTTCTTTCCTAGGACTGCTTTCTTCCAGGGGTCAGACATTATGTGATGTGGTGGTGCATAGGTCGAAGTTGCAGGGATTAACTTAGCTCAGAGGATGTTCAGGTCAAACTGCAGCTCAGCATCAGAAGTCACAAGCTCCCCTGTTCTGGGCAAAAAATGCAGATCTAGCCATGTTATACAGTAGATATTAGCCATGCAGTTTGAATCTCACCCAGCTGCCTCCTCCTCCTCACACAGTGTTCCTTAACATGCATTACTGGCATGCGTTACCAACAGCATCTGACTTGTTCAAAGATAATGGTGCCGGTGTCAGCCACCTCAGCTCTATGCACAAAACAAAGAAGTAATTTTGCCCTATTTTTCTTGTTTTAATCAGATTCTTGCATGCAATGCTGATACTATTTCACCCATGAAATGTACCTGCTTGCTGACATTTTATGGTTTCTGGTGCTATCTGTCGAAAACAGATTCAGCAGTTCCTTTACGCACCACTACTTTTCTTCTCAACTCTAAATTAGGATGGAGTCTCAAGGTGCGAGAAATAAGATTGCACCCATAACCCACTCCCCTTTCAATTACTGCTGCCTTTGTGCCATTCAGCAAGCACTTAATCCACAGCTGTTCCAGGCAGCTGGTGAGCAGTAGAAGGCTGTAGGCTGCTGGACAGAGCATGTCTGCCTCTTCCTCCAACCTTAAACAGTCGCTGTAGATCAGAATTCTCAAAGTGAACCAGTTTAAAGCAGGGCTGAGTGTGAAGGGTGGCAGCAGAAGCAGAATGAAAAGAAAACAGCAAGTAGATGTTTGTTCTCACTTCAGTCTCACAGGAATGTGAAAGAGGAATCAACTCGATCATACAAGCATATTCTCCTGACAGGTTTTTTTTAAAGGTTGTGCATCTTTGTTGTAACGTGGTTCTGTTGGTATTGTTTTAGTCAGCACGCACCACCATGCTCATGCACTCATAGTTTACACTGCACATACCCGTCCACATTTCTCATGTATGCAACATAGACTTTTTGTTCTGACTCAAGGACTTGTAGTGCATTCCCTGTGACCTTTCTAGACCTGTTGGTCAGTTGTTTATGTCGATCTGGATGCTACTAATGTCTGGCTTAATCCATATTTTATAATGTTTTCACATGTAAGAACTATTGGATTCCCACCTCTCCATTTGGATCTGTAGCATCTTCAGAAATGAAATAATAATACAGTATGTGTGCATTTGTTAATCTTATGCACCATGCGATCAGAATCATTTAAATTAATCAAAATCTGATTCCTTCCCTGTTTTTTTTCATCTTTGGATTTCATTAAACTTTAAATATTTTGTCCCTCAATGCAAACCAGAGGGGAGTCCGTGTTGTCCTGGGGTGAAGCTGAGAGGAGAGGTCCAGGTGGTTTTGTAAGTCAAAAGGAAAAATGGTAAACAACCAGGAAAAGGAGTGGGCATCAAGAGGTGAGGAACATAGCAGCTTGCTAGATTTAACCTGAACAATATCAAAGAGAGAAACCTCTCTGAGAGCTTGAGCTGCTGTCAATAATTTAGCAAACATTCTCACTGTTATTTCTGCCTTCTCCTTCAGACATGAATGCCTGTATGGATAATGGAAACACAATGAGCAGTTCATTGCAAAACACTGTCTACTTAACAGCACACTTCAGATTTACATTCATACTTATATTCTGCTGTGTATATATTCTATAAATACTGTATGTAAACATGTGAACTATTTATATCTTTTGACAGATTCTTCTCATTCAACTTTACCAGAGAATAACAAGTATCTCAATATTTTCATTACTGTTTGTTTTCTTTCTCAGAAGGATATTAATACAGTGAGCTGTGTACAGTAGGGGTTATTTCAGGACTTACTTATTATTACTTTGATTGGTATGTGGCTATGCAAAAGAGCCAAGATAATCTGGAATAAAACTACAGACTAATTAAAGATGAAGCTATGAACTAATACTTGAGCTAACCAAACAGAACCCAGAACTGTGTAATAAAAGCATATTCTTCTCCAAATGTGCAGTATATTTATTAACATTAATTGGAAATTTTAACTATCGTACTCTGAAAGAATGTAATAATTCCCTAAATCTCAGTGCAGAGTTGCAGTGAAAAGATACAGACAAAGCAGTTGTGTGTCCATGCCAGTATTAACACCAACATACCAGCAAGCTTTACAGACTTTCATTATCATATAAACAGTCATAAACATGCTGTTACAGTTATAAAATTGTCACAGTTTAGGGTATTTCACAATTGAGTATGAATATTTTAGGTTTTCTGACTCATTCCATGTTTATTCTGTTCACTTTTTTATTATGTAAACTAAATTTTTTGGGGAAGTATAACAAAATCAAATGCAGCTAGAGAATATTTTCACATTTACTTCATCACAAATTATAATTAAGATCATTGTCACTTCTGAAATAGTGAAAAGATTTCTACTTCTAGTTATTCAGTTCAACTGGCACTGTAAGAAATTATCAACATGAGATCCGGACTGTAAAAACTGAGCTCAACTTATAATGGCAACTTGGTTTGGAGTCTTTCACAACTGAGTGTGTAGTGCACATAGACCTCTTCACCTTTGTCTGTAAGAAAAAAAAAGCTGGTTGTTTACTGTTTATTACTGAAAATGGTGGTTGCAGCAGCCTCTGAAAGTTAATTGTTGCTCCCTTAGCACAGCAGTTATAAAGCGTTTTCCATTTTTATTCCTCACAAATACTTTGTGTTCCCAAACACAGACTGCAGGATTTTCTGAGAAAACCCACATTAGCACCACAATACTGTAAACGTGCACTGCTGCCTTCAGTAGACGGGATCCTTGACTCTCTTTCATATAAGTGTTGTTTTCCTTATAGTGACCAACAAAGCTTTTGTGATTTCAGTGAGAGAAATGGGAGATGCAAAGTTCTTGTTAGGAATGTGTCCAAGATGGATGGATATGTGATTCGGGGATGGGGAGGGGGGGCACTCATCAACATTATGGTCCTCCTACCCCTGAAATTGTGTGCACAGGTGGCATTGGCTCATTACTCAGTTCTCGATAGCCTGTCTTTCACGGGTAAAGGGAATTATGGACTCCGATTAGCACATCCCCTGCTGCACTGAGCAGGTTTTGTGTGGGTCAGGACATGTGTGGGAGTCTATAACAAAGTCAGGAAAACTGAGGATAATCGCAACTATTATAAAAACAGATCTATACTTTACTTGGGTTCTTCTTCTCAAAATGGAGGAATGTACACTTTTTCTTATTATAAATGACAAGAGTAACACAGGCATAAATTAATCCTGCATTGTGTGACCCACCCATCCACCCACATTCTTGAGCAAGATTTTTGCAGGCTGTGTAAATATAGAAGGGTACAGTGTGTGGGAAAAAAAAAACAGAAACACATACAGTACAGGTAGAAGTACGGTAGAAACTGTACGTATGCACAGAAAGAAGGCAGAGAAAGCTTGTTAGACTGGCAGAGCTTGGTGTCAGACTTGGCAAGATGAAAGTGTTTGTGTCTCCTTCTCACTATTGTAGAGAGCAGATAGACATACTTATGAGACTGTACAGTCAGGCCCAACATTAGTAATGAACGCAGTATGTTCATGCAGGCTAAGCTCAATACAGTACAGCATACAGTATACATCTACAGATATACTGCACAAGCACAGGTGTTAAATCCAGAGCTGCATCCCAGCATGTAACTGATTCACAGGCAGAGGCAGGGTGTTGTTGACATTCATGATGTCTCCATGTTGTCATACTCTAATTGTTTTCTCCTACTTGGTATAGGTTCCATATGGTAGCAGCACTCTTCATGTAGTCTTCACACAAACTCTATCCACTGCCAGAGTGGTGAATGCAATTCTGCTATCGTTACTATCTTCGACAGATGGCATCCAGGCATATATTTTTGTTTTTTACCCATAAATCTTCAGCTGCAGCAGAACCAAAGCACACTGAGGCTTCTGATTGACAAGTTAATAATCTGGTAACACTCAACCCAGGTCTGGTGGACACATCCATATCAGCATGAAACCCTGAAATTTAAATTTTAAATAGCCAAGGTTCCTCTCTCTCATTTCACCCACTGACATATAGCTACAAAGAAGTAAGATGTTATTGAAAGAGAGTTTCTAAACTATACAGGAGGATTGAGTGAGCTCAGCAGCTCCACAGCACTCCAGTTATCTTATGGTGTGGATTGTGTATTTTAATGTATCAGATATGTATTTAATCAACATTTAAGTAAATGTAAGTATAAGATAGGGCTCTTTATTGGCAAATACCCAGTGTCAAAGGATTCAGATTGGGATCTGAGCAAATGTGATTGGGACATCTGTAGTATTTGGTTTGTGTTGCAAGTTACTAATTAGCTAAGCTCATCATCATTGCCCGCTGACTGTTTATGAAGATTCATTTAATTAAAAAAGCTTCAAAATTCCTCACTGTGGGCCATTTTCAAAGGCCAGAGTAAACCCTGCAGTGATTAGTAATCACTAGCATGCCTTGGCTCCTTTATAGCAGAAAGATCATGTGCACCACTCCACTCTTCCTTCACTCTGCATTAAAGTCCTCATCCCCATCACCTCTGTGCTTCCCCCTGAGGCATTGTGGTTTGCTGATAGACCGGCAGCCCTGACAGCAGTGCTAAGCAGAGGCCTGGCTGTCTTTCTGAAGGACAGGCTCCTTTGGGAATTGCTTGGACAGAGGACACAGAGCTCACTGGAGCCATCCTTACTGATGATGATTGTTTTCTAAATGCTTTAACCAAACACACTTAGAGACAGAAAGAGGTGAACGCCTCGCAGGAGTCAGGCAGGCCAGTGCTGAGCTGAGCCAGAGCCCTGGAGTGAGGGCACATGACTGACCAGAGTCTCTATTGGCTGAACCCAGCAATAAAAAGTGCCTCTCAGTAATGACCAGGGGAAAGATTCACAATTTTAAAGTCATCTCTGCCAATCGGCAACATGGGAAGCAGAATTCATGTTTTAGCTATTTCATTTTGCTGTATTCATTGATAATGCCAGTGGAAACACACTGTTGTTGTGAGGAACACACCTGCTCATGGTGGTTCAGGTTGTTCATGTGTGAGTGCTCTCCACATGAGAACAGCCATTTTCTCCTCAGCTCATTCTCTCAAAATATTATGCTGCACATCAACCTTCTGCCAGTTGCCAAGAAGTGATGAGTTATCAGGCCCTGTTGTGTCTCTGTAGACAGACTGAAATTGGACATAAATCAGCATGTTAGAGGGTGTGGTACTAATCCTAAATGATAAGAGATATTTGAAAATATGCAGGGAAGGCGCTCTGTATTCTAGACTACTCCTTCCCTCACATTTATTTGCCTCCAGCTTTGAAATAAATCTTTGGTCAAAGGATTAAAAGGGTCACCTGCATAAATTCTAACCCAGAGCCAATAAAACACTGAGTGATTACACATTGGCTTGATTTCACGGCTTCTTTAGCAGATGACAGCTGAAAGTAGCTTTGACATTCCATCGTTTGCTGTGGCCCTGATTGCATTTTGCACTGATTACACAGTGAGAGCTAATACTTCCTGACTATATAAAAACAGATCATTTAACAAAAGACTCCACATTTGGTGTCTTAATAATGGTTACAGAGCTAAAACCCTGTCTTTAGTATTATGTTTCACAACTAAAAGTAAGGAAAGGTAAAATTCTCTATCTCTGGTCTCCAGATGAGAAAAAGGTAATTTCATCAAATGACATTACTGCCTTTTTTATTGCCACTTACTCTAATCTGACTATATCATTTTTATATTTATTCATGTGAGATAGCTGTAGTTTCTGTCTGGCAGCAAATGTTTATTTTGAATTACATCATTTAAAATTGGGGTGAGAAATTCTTCCCAAAGGGCATGAAGGAAATGTTCATTTGGAATGAAAAGTATGCCTGATTATAGTTGTTTCTGTTGGAATTTGCTGTTCACTTGCACATTGTCCCTGGCAGCCATTGTCCTGTGAAGTCAACAGCTGCTGACAAATTAGATTTTGATTCAAAGTGTGTTTCACTGTAGCACTGGTGGCATCGTAAAAGTTATTTTCTGCCTGATAATTAGCAGAGAGTAAACGTCATACTGGGGATGTCAGGAAGCTGTACCAGCTATTAGTTGCTTCCCCTCCCATCATTGATAACACGATCAAAGCAGGCACTCTGATTGAAAGTGTCACCTGTCACCTGCAATATTTCTCTGAAGGTCAAAGGAAAATAAATTCAGCATTTTCTTCAACAAGAAGCCACACGTCATTCGGCAGCATGTAGTTTTTGGTTTCCACTGTGTTAAGGATGACTTCTCACACCTTTTGCCCTCTTTGGTTTCATTTCTGTGTTCCGTTTTTTTTTTTTTTTTTGTTTGTTTGTTTTTTTTGTCATATTCCACCTTGTTTCCCCCCTCTCTCTCAGCTGGAGTTTTCATTACAAATGATCACCATGTTGCTGGGCTGTGCATGTATGGCGGGCGGTAATCTATTTGGCAAGTACAAACATCACAGTATGCCTTGGGCTCCCTGTCAGGCTTGTGGAGCTGTGTTGTAGGGCATCTCTTCGACCTCCCAGCAACCCTGTGGAACTCTAACATGGGGCAGCCTTGGTGTACTTACTGAAGCCTCTGTGGATCACATCAGAGTGATCAAAGAGAAACTTTACTGTCAAACCTCTCTCTTCCTCCTGTTATGTCTGAGCTGATCCAACTTGTGGATGTGGGAAGGGGGAAGATGCAGGGATAGAGATGCATGTGTGGGTGGATGGCTGGATGCATTTATGTGTTTTCACATTTATGTACAAAGCTGTCTATCTTTTCAGCAGCCCACATCCATACCGGTTTATTCTGCATCTTACGATTTATGTCCACGGCCAGTGTTCTGCACCAGTTCATTAAACAGTTTGCCCTTCTGCAGCAAGGCAGAGTGTAAGGGCGTTTAGATCAGGTTGGTCGGTGTGTATTGTGTCTAACTCCCATGTGGGAGGCCAGAGTTCACCTCCCAAAACAGATCTGCAATTAATGTTAGCTCTTTTATTAATCATAATCACAGTCATTAAGGACTAAACATTTAAGGGAAAGTGCTTAATTGCCTTCTGGCAGAGCGTTAGATCAGAAGATTCATACCGCTGGTATATCTGTCCCTTCAGCCGATTAGCATACCTTAGCATAAAGATTGATAACAGTGTCAGGCAGCTAGTGTGGCTCGATCGGAAGGTAACAAAATCCACCAGCACTCGTAAAGCTAAAAAGGTGTTGATTCAACTGTGTGATCCTTCTGTAGATGTAGTTTGTGGTGCTGTTGGACTATGTTGCATTACACAGATGCTTCTGGTATTGAGCCTACTTGTATTTATACATTGTACATGGGGCAGAAACACCTGTCTAATCTAACCATAATGCTGAGCGCTCCAAAACAGGATGTGATGTCATGGGTCTGACGGTTTCCGGTGGGGGAAAGCTGCCTATAAAGGGGTGAAAACAGGTGAAAACGATGAGTGCTGATTAAAGTAAAAAGTCCTCAACTAAGGTGAAACAGAAACAGGAAGTAATGTCAAAATAAAAGCATGAGAACGGAAGCCAACGGGACAGAATCATGACAGTCAGAGCGGAGGTCATCAGACTAACGGGCTTCAGTGGACGTGAAGGTGAGGCCAAGCAAATAGTCATCCAGTTGAACATTTAGATTTATGGAAAAGTGAACTAACTGACTGTAGCTGAGCCTGAAGTGCTAAGTCCTGTAGCGCACACTGTTCAGAGGATAAAGGATTAGGTTTCAGAGTCATGTAACAACATAGTATTTGAACTCCATTGCTGGGGGAAGCTTGACAGTAACTACTCTTATAAAGATATAAAATAGCAAGTTTTTCTCCATATTTTATTTTTCCATTTGGTCCAAAAAGTTTAATTTCTGGTAATGGGTATTACAGTCTTATAGGGTGACTAATATATTGTATCTGTAGTTATGGCTTTAGTACCAGGCTGTTAATGTACTTTGCTGTGGACAAAGTAGTCAGCTGAAGTTGGTTTTTGTCTTTGTCTTCTCCTGATGTCATCATTTCCCTGATACTTTTACAGCCAACATACAATAAGACAGCCAAAGAGAATCCTAAATTCAGAACACTACCAGAATCTATTGCATTGCTCCTTGGCACAAGAGCCAGCTATCCACTAAATCTTGTGCAAATCCATTGAGGTTTTAATATATCTTGCTGACATAACAGCAGAAAAACGAACTAAACAGGAGGAAACATAATTCTAAAAATACTGCTGTATTTTTGTTTTACACTCAAGGACACAGTGTCCTGAGATATTCCAATCTGTTAGATGTCATTAGACAAAGACAGTGGTGAACTAAACTGCATTTTTTCTTCATTCATGTAGTCATGATTAATAAATTTGGTGGGTGTCAGTAGCTGACAAGGTGCTCTCCTCTTTAGTACATACACTGGTTGCATAGTGCATTAGTGCCTCAGGACCTAGACCATTTATCAGGCATGTTTGTGATGTGGCTGGAGGAGCGCTCTGGTAAACAGTTCACCTTGGGTTGAATCAGATTGGACAGGAAAAGGAAACATATAGGACACATAAAACAATATAGTACTTTATAGTACCTTAGTGATGTAGGAATTACAGCCCCAATTACCTACTGTTCTTTGGTTCATTTGTTGATCTTTTCATGATATAAGCCTCAGAAAAACAGTGGGTGTTGTTTTTTTCTGCACTGAGCTGAGTTCTGTTACTGAGTCCTGTGACAGCTGAAGTTGAAGCCTGGTTGCTAACACCAACAGATCAGTCATCTCATCCAACGAAAAAAGAAAAACATAAGAGTAAAACCCTGCAAGCTCATGAACTGGGCTGTTGTAATGTCATGTTACCAGGGAGTCTGTCCTGTGCACAGCCTCAAATGTTTTTATGTTGTCACTCTCATTTTCTTTATTACCAATTGAAAGTACTTACATTATTTATTAAATCTAAATCATATTTGCACAAATATGATAAGCCCATTGGCAAATGAAAGTCACATGATTTCCCTGTAAGTTTTTATAAAAAGAATCTGCTAATTATATTTGGCTGTGGCCTGAGCATTTCAATAGCAAGCAAGGCAAAGCGGTACTGCTTCTTCTAATATTAATTCTACCCAAAAGGGCTTTAGACATCATTTAAAAAGGTTTAAGCATTTACACAAACAAATAATTTATTATAAATACACAGTATTTCATAGATATATACTATATAAGACTTGCTTTCTGCAGACATTCTAGAGTGTATCATTGAAAGTTCAGATATGTTTTTCATCAAATTGCCTTTGCAGCTGGTAATGGTCTGGTGGATGTCTTCAGAATGACGTTTTGTACAGCAGACTTTAAAAAAAGGGTTTTGCCATGTTTTTATGAAGTCATAAGCAAGTGACTGCATGAGCAAATATTTATTTAATCTTCTTTACACTGTCTGGGGTGGTGGTGTGTGAACTGAAGAGTGTCTTCATGTTGTCTTTTCTACTGGCATGGTTGACTGTTACATGAAGTTGTAATGCAAAAGGTTGCTTTTTTTGCTGTGGCTACCTTTTTTAAACCCAAAAAGATGTTTTTATTTATTGACAAAAAGCTAAGTTTTGCATCTTCTCTCATTGTGTCACACTGCACCAACTGATGTCTGGTCTGCTTGTCAACTCTGCCAAGGGTGGAGGTAATGTTTTTGCTGGCATTTGTTAGTTTGGTTTGATTGTTAACAGCAAATCTCAAAGAGCAGTGAAGGGAGTTTGATGAACATTTAGGAGAGGTAGGGCATGGCCCACAAAACAATTTATTATATTTTGGTGCTGATCTCTATCATAATTTGGATGCTGGAATATTTTAAATGATTCTTCACCATTGTGAGTGCTGTAAAGGCTGTTGACTGTATGTGTGCATCTTTGTAGCCAAAGTGCATGGCTGTGCTGATGAGCACTTTGAGCACATACACAAACCTCGGGACCAGTAATAAATGCCCATTAATTGTCAATGGAAACCGAGCGCTGTCACTCAGTGCACCCTGCTGTGTGAGGCAGGCGATAGCCCAGAGCTGGGGATAGAGCTACTCTATGAAGAGACAGCTAGGAAACCGTCAGTCGGGATTATCTTGGTCCAAGATGGTGAGGGCAGAGATTTTGAGCCAGGCTGTAATTATTTTCATCCTAGGACTTAATTGAATAAATTTCAAACTATTAATGATATCAGCATCATTTCAAATGCCAGCAGCAGGTTTTCATGGTCACATGATGAAATTATGAGGATCAAATTATCATGGGAAAATTGCTTTTATGGCATTTATGGCAACGGAGTTGCCTGTTTTGTATTTAAGTTCTGTGGTTACATATGTCACACTATTACTAGTCCCCACAGGAAGAAGGATGTTACTTTCATTTATTAATTCAATGTTGTTTATAAATTAAATCAATTTGAAAAATGAGACCATTTATTGTGATTAATGCGCCACCTTACTGTGGGTGCTCCGAGTCCCATATATGGACAATCTCGTGCATATGCCCTGCTGTCATACTCTGTGACACACCAGCTAGTTGATGCAGCAGCGTTCAGTATCAATAATTAAACACGTTACCCACTGTGCATCACTAATTTCAGTCTCTAGACAGAGCTGTATTACATTCAATGACATACAGTATTTTAAAAAATTTCCAAATTATTTGATTTGTCAGCTTAATGTGCTCAAAATGATCCCAATATCTGTAACTAAGGATTTCATTTTTAAGTGGTGCTAAGCATTTTTGGAGAGTGTTATTTTTTATTCATGCAGACGAAATCCATCTCCATAAATCTCAGTGAAGTCTTGCTTTCTTGTCTCCCCCTTCTCATTAACAAGACACGTGGACGTCTTAGTGACTCTGTTACGTGTGTTGAGTCATTCGTCACAGTAAACAGTCTTCATCTCCATGTCGATTAGCTCTAACTTCAGTCCCCTTTTCCAGATGCAATTTTAACTCATCTGATCAGTGGCCCTGTGCTACCTCTCAGCCACAAGTATAAAGCTGAATGGCCCAGATAACTTCTTTTATTCAGCCAGGCAAATAGCAGCCATTATGTTTCTTCTTTATGATCCATTCCCAGTGGGTCGTCCTGGGAGGTGACGAGTCACCCAGCAGCAGATTTTCTATTCAACCACCTGCCATTGCCCAAACACGCTTCTAATTAGCCAAATGTTTAGATTGGCTTGAACACAGCAGGGACCATAAATCCTGCTTAAAAGCATATAAATAAGATGCATAAATCTCACTAGAGATTAAATACATTCCAAACCGCACAGCACAGCATTTGCAGTTCTTGCAGCCTTTTATAATCATAGTCTATTTGGAACATCATAATATCATGCGCTGTGGATCATAATTGGTAATTCGAGATAAACACATAAAGAACTCCAGGGGGTCCACACATAAATATGCAGACCATATTTTGTTTTGGTCATTCAGCAGCACATGCTTAGAATAGCATGGACTTTATTTACAGAAGGCATTGAGTTGATAGACTACACCAGGGGTTCTCAAACTTAAAACTGAAAGGTCTGAATTTGATTTCTAATCAAGGTGAAGGGTCTGGGATCATTGGTGATAAGCAAATAACTTTTATTTAACTTGCTTATAACTTTTAAGCAATGTACACTCACTGACCACTTTATTGGGTACACCTGTACTCAGAATGTTTCAGTTTTTGGTTACATAGTCAAAAATGTATAAATTCAATTATATGTTTATTATGAGGTCATAGCCAGAAGTGGTGTTGTACTGGACTACATTATATTCAGAGGTGTTCCTAATGTTTTGACCATCTCATGTATGTAGCTGGGGAGGACAAAAATATAGAGACATCTCTTTTCTTTGCACATTTGGATAGTGACATCCTCACCGCATTGGCGACATAATGTACACTGACTTTGCAAAGCCCTGGACTACACTGTTTTCATGCAGCAATGTGTCCAATGTGTGATCCTATCTTTAGGCTTTATCAGGGGTTCTGGTAATTTGCTGCGTGTACCATGTTTGACTAATAAAAGGTGATATTAATGTTGGGTCATAGCAAAAAGGGCTGTGACACATTTTCATATTATGCATGTTGTTTTACTGATTTTCCTGTAAACACACCCTGCTGGTCTATAACTGTCATAATGACTGGCTTATGCCCATTCTTCTTCTACTTTCGGCTGTTCCCATTAGGGGTTGCCACAGCGAATCATCTGTTTCCATCTAACTCTATCCTCGGCATCCTCTAGTCTCACACCAACTATGGGCTTATGCCCATGTTTCCAAATAATGATCACGACTTGGATTCTTGTGCCATAATGATTGGACTGTCTGGGGTATGGGAGGCTTTTCTAGCAAATTACATTACTTAAATGTAACAAAAAACATTAGGTCAGTGAGGAAATCTTCATTCACATTTACATAATACAAGACAACCTACTGAGACCTCCTTATTTCCAAAAGTGCTCCATTCACAGTCACTTTCATATCAAATGAAACACAGTTTTGTGAACATGAATAAATTAACTAATTATGTGTAAATGTATTTGTACTAATAACACTGCAGTTGTTTCCATAAAGGAGTTTTATGATCCACTATAAACAACTGTGGTGCTAATCATAGACCCTCTGTCATACATTTGACTGACGTAGTTGCAATAATGGCACATATATTCCTTCCTTTGGTGCAGACCCTCGAGGACAAGGCGCAATGTCTCATTTATTTCTCAGCGTTTAAGAAGTTAAGTGGCTTTAGAAGTTTTCC
Source organism: Monopterus albus (assembly GCF_001952655.1). Classification (NCBI taxonomy): domain Eukaryota; kingdom Metazoa; phylum Chordata; class Actinopteri; order Synbranchiformes; family Synbranchidae; genus Monopterus; species Monopterus albus. The sequence continues at coordinate 1,687,088 of NW_018127950.1, forward strand.
ACTTCATCTCTTCAGCCAAGAATGCCATTTCATATATCTAAAGCTCTTTTTGAGAACTTCAGAGCATTTTCATCACTTTTATGCTGATGTTATTTTTACTCAGAGGCTTCACGTTGGGCACAATATTTCTCTTTTTGGCTGTCAGTCTTGTTTATTACTGTAGGATTTTCCTGGATTATCTGGGAAACCCCCAAGACCTTCACGCTGTGGTAATTTTGTATCGGATGCATTATAAAGTTGCTCAAACCAAATACCTTTTTCATTTTGGATGATCTGTTTGGTGTGTGATAAATCTTCAGGTGGCACTGTATGAAGTTTCTCCCGCTGGGCCCTATTCACTCTGACCAGTCACCTGGTTCTGACCTGGAGAGCACTGACCTTCGCCTCCATCACAGCTGGGCTTATAGTGCTCTGTTACAGCCAAGAGAGGAGACAGAACCACTGAACCAAACCATTACACTTGTAAACCCTCTGACAAATCTAAAAAGCATGTTGCTTTTGCCTTTGCTGTTCCTCTGTTTTACTTGCATTTTTAAAATCATCCAAAATAGGTCTTGCTATTAAAAAAAAACAACAACATTATGCTGCTGGTAGCATCTCAAATGTTGCTCAGGGTTGTTGTCCTTGTCATGTTACATTAATAATTAACAAATCTTTAGATGAAAGGCGATGAAACAAGTGTTGTAGTTACAAGAAATTAGTGCAAGGAAAGGTCAGACAAGAAAAACAAGGCAGTAGTCTGGGGAAAAAGCACAAGGGAGAGACTCATCCACAGTGTATCTGATATCATGGTGGCATAGGTCTGGTGTCCACGGCGGCTGAATTTTGGTTGGATGTAAAATTACCTCCATGTGTTGTGGTTGCCTGCACATAGCGAAGTCCATTCCAGAAAACATGCCACAGTGATTTCCCCTGTGGCAGAAGACCTCGGCTGTTCCTGCTCAGAGCTTTGAATCAGCTTTCAGTCAGTTCCATCACAAACCCTTAAAAATTAATTAGCTGACAATTAATTCAGCTGCTTAGGTGTCTGTTTTAACATCTATTTATCTCAGTTCTCTCATGTGGAGGGCTTTTAAAATGCAGAAGCCCGTTAGCCTGTAAAAAGGCTCATCGGTTGTTTTCAGTTGGAGATAAGCCTCAGCTGTTAGTAACATCCACAGAGGAGACCAAGCTCCAGCATGGCAGCCAAACAGGCCGCGGTGTGCGTTGGCGGCAGCTTGATCGGACAAACAGTCCTCATCTCGGGAGGCTTCAGACCAAGATGATTCTCAGGCCATAGGCCAGAGCCTACCAACACCCTTGTGACTCAGACATCTCTGCTCAGCTTGTCCACTGCACCACAAAACTGCTTCCTACTATTCTTTTTGGCACTAACACACACACACACACACATATTGTATAAGCAGATAGAATCTGAATCAGCCTGACCTGAACTACACCAACACCAACAAAAACATTTGAGATGGATGGCATGGATAAAAAAGAACACAGAGTACTGATGACCCACTGACAAACTGGCATCAGTCTCCAGCATGTTCCAGATTTGATCCACATGGACTAACCATACCTCACATCAGCTGAGAAAATCTTGGTTTGAGCATAAAATTACGTTGGTTGCCAGGTTTAGAGTTGCAACCCTTTGCACTTGACTAGACAGTAAATGTTTGCTGAGACGGTGCAGCTCATTGCTGCAGCTACACACACACACACAGCATAAAAATTTAATTATGGGATGGAAATATGACCTCTTAGTAAATAAGAAGCAGTTGCTGATGAGTTTATTACTCATGCCAGAAAAGCTACACAGGCAGGTTTTTACAAGAGTCTCATTCTGCTTCCGGCTGTTAAAATAGAGAGACTTGCTTTGTTTATGTGACATTAAAATCAGATCCTCTCCCCCCCTATGGCTTGTGTTAACCTGTAGACTTTTACTTTCACAGGTTTAATTCACTGAAACTCCACAGATGCAACAAAATGTCTTCTGTTTACTTCTCTGATATACAGTAATACTTTTGAGGGCTTCGAAGTTGAACATTTATTTTACTATGAAATTGCTTATTCTACATTTACCTGTTATGGAAATCTGTGATTTTAGCACTTTCCATGTTTTACCCTGTGATTCCATACAAATATGCCCCGCAGAGTATTGAGGAAACAAGGCTGTGAGTGTCAGTGTGCATGTGCGTTTGCCATCACTAGGTACTAGGCTATCCACTTTCTGAGTGGATAACCCCCCCATCAAAAAATATGGAATAAAGTGAGTCACAGCTTAAAGTGCTAATATAATTCTGTGTGGCCTTGCTGGAAATGGGGAATCATGTCTCCTAGTAATGTCAGCTCTCAACTGATACTGTGGGAAATGCTCACCCAGAACCTCAAGACTTAGAAGCTTTTCACACATTTGTCCATAAAACCAACATAAAAACAAAAAAATTTAACTGTGGCTAGTTATAATATTAATAATATTTCACAAAAACTGAAAATAGTCCAAATTTCAGCTTAAAATTTTAATTTGCTTGGACATTATTATGCTAAAAATAAAGGTACAGAATACTTTTTAAATGGTTACATTACATTAGAGCACTTGCCATTTTGTTGTACAATGGCACACTATATATACTGTAAGATAGGGTATAAAAGACATGAGTCTGGTGATGGTGAGCAGTAGTATATCCATGATCCCTAGTAGAGATTTTGAAATGTGAAGAATTCTTTCTAAATGTGACCTCTTCTCTAGTCTCTCAGAAGTGGTTTTATTGTGATTAGCTCACTATTTACTCTCAACATCAAGAGTGGTAACTCTGTCTGGTAGTAAAACAGGTCAAAGAGCTTCTTGGCTTGTCTCTGCACCTTGATAAAGTAACAAAGAAAACCCTTCTTTAAAAGGAAAGTTCTCAGAAAACACAGAACAGAGAGAAGAAAAGTGCAGGCAGCAGCCCTCCACTCTGGATCACAGCTTTTTTTTTGTTGTTGTTGTTGCTCATTTCCCACTGTGAGTTACACTTGTCACACACTTTGTCGTCAGCACTCTTCTCGGCTTTGAGAAATGTGAGTAAGCAAAGTCAAACTGTGTTTACATCTGGGTTTGATGAGTAACAGAGATCTTTTGTTGTTTTGTTTTTGGTGATAGTCTTTTACAGTCTATTTGTCATTCCCAGCCTGTCATCACCGACGCTGTGTGTACTTACGTACAGTACGTGTATCTAGGGGGGTGTGACGCTCCTGTTGGAACACACTGCACACAGTGTGACGTCCACTGGAGAAATGAGGCCAAAGAGTTTGGCTCCGTTGGAGCTCTCTTCTCCCCCATGCAGCTATATTTTGTTGTATCCATCTAATATTCATGCCACCTTTGGCTTATGGAAAATGTAATGAAAATTTATCACACTTGCAGATTAATTACAACCTTTATTTGTAGGATTATCATATTTAAATTTCCTGAGTGCATGCGTCGTCCAGTGCTCAGCAGACTAGTGAACTGTACTGTTTATGTGCTCATGTAAAGCCAATCATGTTCCGGTCTGTTGAAGCTGCCGTTTCACTTTTAGGAAGTCTTAAAATAGTCGCTCGTCTCAGAGCTCATCATTATCATCTCTCCCCTCACTGACTCTCTGAGCTGCTTTGCCTTCTTTCTTTTGCCTCTCCCACCATCCCCTCCACTCACTCTGGCTTTGTTTCTACTCTCAGTTTTCCTAATGTTTGATTTATTCATACCCATGGGCGTTGCTAGACATCAAGCTTTACTGGGGATTTTTATCAGATGTCATTTTTCATTTTACATTTTCAAAGAATAAACAGCATACACACAGGAATGCTAAAAAAACATAAACATGTCCAAATATGACTTCAGCAAATACAAATTAATATCATATCCTACACATCCTATACACAAAGTAAATCAAAGTATTTTCCCAAGCTTAAAAGCGTCTTGTCCACCAAATCTAAGCAGCTAAGTTGGTTCCCTACCTTACAATGTTTTTTTTGTTGTTGTTGTTTAGCCTTTTATTATTCAAGCAGAATGAGGCAGGTGTTTGTTAAAAATGATCAGTCAATCCATCAGTGGATGGAAGAGACACCCTGAGCGGTGTGCATCTGTTTGAGTGCGACTCTTCTGCACATTAAACCATGATGGGGAAAGAAGGATGTGCTCATCAATGACAGCGGTGACAGATAGCAAATATAAAATAAATCATAGACCAGTTCACCTTATTATTAGCACTGCAGATACAAATCTGTCAGATGCAAAGCAGACGATTTTGTCTGCTTTTTTACAGCTGTCATGGCGTTAGAGAGGAGTCCATATTACAAAGTAAAGAGGAAGAAAAGGGAGGAATGAGTGAGAAGAGATCCTTTTACTAAAAGAATTGAGAGGCAACTGAGTTGGAACAGCCTTGACACTACTTGTCATCCAATTGAAAGCTTTTTATGTGAAGAAAAAAATAACTCCTGGTTAGACGCTGAGCCGTGGGCTTACTGTGAAGACTCCCGGGTGCATCTCAACTTTTTTTCATATGTGTGTGTGTGATATGTACATTCATGTTGCTTGCCGTTTTACTGTACACTTGGGTTTTGTGAGTAGTTTTGGATAGACAGTCAGAGGTGGGAGGAGCCCCTCAGTTACGATGAGGGATATGGATTGAGGTCATACTGAGAATCACTGCAGCAGAAACATCAGGTCTTCCTGGCTTTAGACAGTGATGTGTAATGTGTTTACACTACGCACTGACATGTATCCTCTTAGCAGCATGGCAACCACCAGCCTCCATTCAGGGCTATGCTTTCTGTAGGAGAGTGAATTTGACTGGCTGTGACGGATGGAGCATGTTAGGTCAGAAAAACCTCCTCTTCTTCTTGCTTGTCTGTGTAGTTTCTCTCAGGACCTACTTATCTTTTTTCCCTTGATAGTATCAGCTTATTCTTCTCTTTCTCCTCCTCCCCCTTTTTTTAAATAAGGAAAACTCTCGGGGCTGCTGTATACTGATCAGATGGCCATATTTCTACTGCTTCTGGTCTGGTGGTGGATGCTGTCATGAAACTCACAATGGGCAGATTGCTGCGTGCTGACGTTGCCTCTTGAGGCAGTTTGGAGCTTGGTAATGAGTCTTGCAACCAAGGACAAATTATTTTTACACACTATGTGCTTTAGGACTCTGCCGTCTCATCTGTGAGCTTGTGTGGCATAATGGTTGAACTGCTGCTGCTAGTGGTATCCACTTCACAATAACAGAGGCAAAGCTAGAAGGGCAGAAATTTGAAAGACTGACTCATTGGAAGTAATATGCCCCATTCCACTGCAAGTTAGCACCATCAGTTTGTTTTACTTGCTTCTGTGCACCTACGGTTTTAAGAATGTTTGTGGCTGAGGCGGGTGACCTCAGTGTAGAGAACCTGTCTGGATAAAGATCCAAACTCTTTAAGACTTTTAACTCTTTCCAGCTTCATGCAAATCAACCACTTTTGACCATAGGCCTTCTGTGATCTCTTTTTTAAGGCATAATTCACATCATCACATGCTTCAGAGCAGACGAATAGCAAATTTAGTGTTTGAATGTATCAAAGTAGCTCTAACCCACACAGTCAGTCTTGTTTCTTTGGTTGAACTCCAGGTTTGCTAACTCCCTACCCCAATTATTTTTTTTATCTCATTAAAATAGATGTTCAAATACCTTTTCCAACCTACGCAATGAATGTTTGAGTGATGTATTCAGCACAGCCAAGAACAATACAATGATTTGTGTTATTAGTTAAAATAGATTGTGTTTGTTCATTATGGTAACACATTTGTACAAATGTGAGCCTGTTGGGTAATCTCAAAGGGTTCACTTACTTTTTCTTGCTATTGAATGTAGTTTTCGCTGGGCATCTTCACAACCTAGCATTCAAATAGCACTAAGCTGTGAGATACAACACACATGCCTACATGATGGTGTTTATTCCTACTTGAAAATATGTGAACTTGGTTTGTCACTGGACATTCCTAGTGTGGTTCAATATGTATGAGAGTCTCTGGATTCTGTATGCTTTATTGCCAGCCTCCTCAGTTGGCAGCACAGCGCTCTGTTGACAGCAGAGGTCAGGGGCTGCTGCTCTTGGATGCGCCAGAGGAGGATAAGCTGCCTGAAGTCATCCCAAGATCAGTGGGATAGAGAGTGCAATCCCCTGCCTCTCCTCACATGTTATCAGGCAGGGCAGATCAGACACCTCCAGATGTTTGATTGAGAAGTCTCCTTTAGAATCTGGCCTGCTTCTGACATTTCACATCTGCTTGAGATTTGAGGCCATTAGCTGTACATTCTCCTTAAAAGTTTGCAGCTCGCTTCTTTTTGAAGGGTTTATGTCAGCAAATGCTGAGTGTACAGCCGGGCCGATAAGCCCGAATACACCCGCACTGACGAATCAGCACTCTGAAACGATGCAGACTAATCTTGACTTTTTATACACTTTGGCTCAGAGTGTCATAGCTGTCTTTCTTCCTCTCTTGTTTCAACCATTGTGTGTGTAAAGGCTGTCCCCCAGCGGGCCTGTTGAGCCATTATTGGTCCTGTCTGGGCTTTTATATTTGACCACAGAACACCACTACCATGCCTCTGGGACAGAACTGCTGACTGCCACAAGCTTACAACCTCAACCTAAAATCCTACTGCCCCCAGTCTTCAGGCAGGGATTAAGCAAATCAGAGGTTCATGTAAAGCATCAAACTGACTTGGAGTTTGAAGGGATGAGTGTGTTTCACACAGGGCATATGGCATTAGTGTGTATGCATGCACACTACCTCACAATCAGGCTTCAGTGCATCAGCTTGAAACTCCTGCCATGGCTGTTTCTGCAGCAACTGTCTTCTCACCCTTTAACCTTTTCACCAGTGTAGGAGAAAATTAAATTTTATAAAGTTTGTATCTAGACCTAAGAGACATAGAGGGCATTTGCTGAGTATTTATTTTGGGAAGTGTAAGGCTAGAAGAAGACTGATTCTGAAATTCTGTATTGTTATATCTTTTTTTTGTTTGATACAAAATGAAGAATAGTTCAGCACCTGAACTTTTAGAACATACAGTACTGTATACACCTGTAATGTGAAAAAATCATATTCCAAGATTTTCTGGTGAATAGTTGAACCCTTATTTCTGGTTATTGCAAGTATAACATTAGTGTCTCTAAAAATACTGTCTACAGTCTTGATTTTTATGATTATATTCCATTATATATAATTGTCTGCTCTGGTGTATTATTATGTTCTATTATGTTAGAAACATGCTTTTGTGAAAATGTCTTTAAGCTGCTCATCATGAGATTCTTTTGGTTTCTTGAAGCAGTTGTTCTTTAAAACTTGTTTGTGCATAAACAACAATGAAGAAAAAGCTGGGGAATTATACAAAAATGAAACAAGCACCTGATGAACTCAAATGCTGATACATCATCTTTATTAAAATTGCTGGACTATTGTTAAATTATTTCAAAGCCACTTAAACTGTCAGATAACTATCAGCTGTTACTCTTTTCATACACTCATAGTTCAAATAGCTACTTAACCTCCCCCGACCTCAGATGGCACCCGAAATAAATGATCACTCAAAAAAGATCTGTCATGTTCAAACCTACATGAGACAGTTGAACTAAAGACTGGCCCAGTTCCCACATCAGCCATAAGTCACAGAACCCGTCACAGAGCTCGTCATCATCACTGGCTTCATTAAAATGTTACAAGCTAGCATCAGTGACGTGTGGTGAGGTTGACAGCTGGTGAGGCACTGACTCTTTTACAGTCAGATTTACAAATACAAATGAACCGTTAACAAATTGTCTGTCAACAGACAATGCGTTATGTTTTATATCTCATATCAGCATTCTTCACACAAACGTGACCCATATTTAATTTGAGGTTAAAATTTATTCCAATTGATCTTATTTCTAACTAGAAATAATAAAAGTTTATGGTCTTACCTTTACTGTACACGAAATCCATTTGTCAGCTGCTATGTATTACAAACCCTTTTACCGTTCGAATCCAATATTAAAACAAATGTTCTCAATAAAG
>NW_018127950.1:1695495-1720103 GCF_001952655.1 Monopterus albus
CCGACAAATATTAACATTTATTATATTTTATGGTTAACTCCCCTGGCCGCACGTCACTGGCTAGCATTGAGTGGCATCTCAGATTTTGTCACCATGCTATGAATACTCAAGTGTCAGACCACGCAGCACTACAATAAATAGACTGTGTTCAAAGCTTTGGAATAATTTCACAGACCAGTATATTTATACTTTTCATAGAAACATGTCAGACCATCTTTTTTCAGTTACAGTACTGTACAGTGTCCAGTCAGGCACTGGGTGAAACACTGAATGCAAACACAAGAGTGGAGGTTTATTGATCTCCTGCTTGTGTCTCCACATAACAATAATTTGAAGTAAACCAATAATGTACACTGCATATTATCACTCTAACCGGTGCCTTTGATAAACATCAATACAAAAAGCAGCCAGTTTTAGATTCGACTGAGTGTTTAGAAGTTAAAAACTCTGATGTATTTGTTATTTTTAACACCTTCAAGTTAGATGTATTATAGGTGTTAAATTTGGACCTTGCCTCCCTTTAGAGTGTACATTTTACATTCCATATGTCTTTTTGACATATGGAGGTAGAGTTAAGCTTCCTCAGCTCTGCTGGACCTGAGCACATTGGGGTTAGGTGAGGAGTACTGCTGAAGTTTGTAAGAAGTGAAGATTAAACCCTGTGTACATTGCTGTTCCGGCTCTAGCCAGATCTCGTCCCATGCTGCCGGACTCATTTCCTCAAGCCAGATTCCTTTCTTAGCCCTGCCTGAACTGTGAAAACTCTGATTTAAGAAACTTTCCGCCTGCTTTCATGCAACAGTGAACTTTGTCACCGTCTGTGCCTCATACTTTTGTACCATTATTAGTCTTTCTTTAATCTCCTCTTGGAGGATTAGACAATCACTTCTAATCAAGACTTGACAAACTTCACATAGCTTCATCCTGAGCAGGAGACACTCCTCAGCTCCTCCTCTGCACACCCCCACATTTCAGCAAATCAAAATCCATGGCCCGCTTCTGGCTAGTAATATTTAAACCATTTCGTCTTCATATTCAAGCACAGGAATGTTAAATCCAGGTCAGGAGAAATCAGCCTCTCTCTCTCTGGCTGAAGTTTCCAACACTGGCATAGTAATGTTAATGCCTAATCAACCGCCTGTAGGGACTGCTTCTAATCCATTTTAATGGTGAGATGAGCTCAGTGATGACCTCACTGATTTGAGGTAGCGATACAGCAAACTGTGAAGTGTGAAATGAGCCTTGCTAGGGTCCTGTCCAGGTTATAACTAAGATATTACATGCTACCGATTCTGTTTAAACAAAAAGAAATGAAAAATAAGGAAACTGCTACAGAAGACACTGTCTAACACAGGAATCTGTGAGATTAGTTTGAGGTGTGATTACTTCAGTGGGGGCTTTTTAAGTTTATGTTTTTCACAATGAAATGAGAGAGGGTCGACTTAAAAGCTGCAGCAGTGAAATGGAGCGAGGACATTTCCCTAATGGCTTCTCAACAACAACAACAACAACAAGAGAAAACTGTTAAGAGATCAAAAGAAAAGTTCTACTGCACCATTCCAGGCTATTTATCTATGACAATGAGGACAAAGGCAGCTCACTGAAATATACAGCGCTGCATGAGATACACTCTTCAGATGCTGGTTCACAGTCCAGGTCTCCCCACTTAGTTGCAGTAGGTGAAGGGACTTTGAAAGGATCCCCTTAGTCAGTAATTACACCAAAACCCCAAACAGGCTCCAACAGTCATATCCTAATGTTTAACTGAGAAGGTTAAAGTGAGGTGGAATTCAGAAGACGAAGAAAAAGATGTTCCCTCCAAGAGGCCAGAAAGTCCCACTACACACGCACTCTAGTAAAAGTCCATTAACTTCCTAGTAGTCGAAACCTAAGCTGTGGTGGATCCAAATAACTCAACCTCCTTGGCTCTTGAATTTTTATATATTCGTATTTACATTACCTTCCTGTTGGTTTTATGCATATAGTTTTAAATTATATGATTGTATTGTTACTGAATATGGTCTGCTTATTGTTGTTTCTGGTTTGTCTTTTATCTTGTGTTTAAAGCACATTGTGCTTCATCTTCATCAAATGTTTGGCATTTTTGTTTGAAAGACTATTGAGTGGATAATTATTTAGTAGTTGACAGTTCATTTTCAGTAACTGAGTAATCGTTTGACCTCTTTTGGTGTTCTCTCTCTGTTTGGATCTAATTGTCTTGGGTCGGTTCAGTTTGTTTCTGACGTTGGTTTTCCACAGGTCTGTTTTGAATCTGCTGCAAAAGTTTGGACTTCTGGTGACCTCTAGCACATAGATATAATGATTGTGATTTTCTAGTCTTTATGCTGCTTAGCTGTTAAAAAGTATGGAGGAGTGAAGGAAAAAGCAGAAATAAAAATAGGTCTTGCCAGGTTTGAAAGACTACTAATGATCAAGTTGTTTAGTTTTTGTGTGACTGTTGGAATCAGTTGATTCATAGTACATCTCTGGGCTTGTCTTTGTGTGTCAGTAATAGCTGCATTTGACAAAGGATTTAGGAGAAGAGCTGAATTATTGGCAGCTTCAAAGAGGAGCACAAAAATAAAACAAAAGTAGCACGAAAGTACATGACAAAACTGCAACAAATGTTGAGCTGCTGGAGGCTGCTCTGTCAAAAATCAGTATATATGTGGCAGTTCATATCAAAACAGGAGTTCTCCCATGTCCCAACTGTCTTGTTTCTTACCAGTACTTTATTACTGTAGGGCCTCATTTTACAAGTAGAGAAGAACATGTCGCTTAGTAGCCTGTGTTTGCTATTACACTGAGCTTTTTGCAGGTTTGTTGCACTGATGCATGTACACCTGGTGTTATACTGGTGCTGTTGACATCAATAATGTGTTTAGAAACTAGAGTAAAAGCATTTTCTCACAGACCTCATACATGCCACTCCAATGTGAAGTTATTCAAAAAGGATTTAGAGCTGAGAGAGATGTGAAACCTGTGAACAGACCTCATCCCGTGCTCTGTGACCGAGGCAGGAGCTCAGCCTTCATGTTAGAATCACACAGCTCACTTGTTTTTCTGGGGTATGCCACAGAGGTTTTTCAACATTCTTTTAACCTTCTCCACTTCAAAAAAACAGAAGATTGTCATAGCATTTTATGGCTGAAGTTATACCCCAAGACAGTAGCATGAGCATTGTATCAACAGTGATTGCTAATATAGGAAACCATTGTCCATATTCCCTTGGTTGTCTGTAATTGTCTGAATTTTTTTCGCACACCTCAAGAACAAAATGCATACACTGTATATAACAGATATATTTAGATTAGTGCTGTCAATCATTTAAATATTTAATCATGATTAATCATACAATTTTAACTTGCAATTAATTGCACTTATTTTATCTGTTCTCAGCAGTGGTGGAATGTAACTACTAACAGTCATTTGCATTAACATGGTATTATCGCTTTAACTTTGACAGCCGTAATATACAGTATGTAAGTCAAAACATACAAATACTGTTTCAAGATTTCTTTTACTAAAGCTGCATCTTTTTAAGAAGCTTGAGTGAAAGTTTAAGCCTTGACATGTAAAGGCTTTAATACTGGAGACTGGCATTAGAGGTTCTGCTCTTGTATGCTGGATAAAATTTTATCTACTGTAGGATCGAACCTGCATAACAGATCTGAAGCCTTTCAAATCCCTTATTGCTTGTTTGGATTCAGCTTTCAATATTTGTACAAAATTTAATTTAATAACACAAAATTTGAACTGAGTTCTGTAATTTTTGTTGGCTGTAGAAGCAGAAACAATATTGACTGTGTTGATAGCCTGTTAATCGTTCCCCTTAACTGTTCAATAAGAGCATGAGCATCAGAAGACAGTGAACAGGCAGCACCTGCCTTTTCTTTCAACACAATATTTTTCACTAGCTAAATGATCCAAATGCTGGAACACTCAATGCAAAGCCACCAAGTTAAAATTATTCATATAACATTAATGATGTTTTTATCTTGGAGTTTACATCAACAAAATTGATATGGCGTGCAAATCCGGTGAAGAGTCACACACCTGTTGGCCCTGTCAAACAGAAACACATAGTCTACTCAAGTGTGTTATTTACAAGTTGGTGTTTCTCTTTTACCTCACACACATTTGCCCACGTTTGTTCACTTGCAGAGAACATTATTCTGGGATTTTTGGAAAGTAGCTTTCAGCATTAATGGTTGATATCATCTGCAAACATTGACATTTGTCATTTAACCTTGTGAAAATGATGATCAGGGCCGACTGAAATTGAGAAGCCTGGGTGCCATGGATGTTTTGCCGACTGCTAATAAAGAGAACTCAGACAGTTACGGTATCCCTGGATGACTTTGATACTGAAGAAAACTTGAAAACATGACACTTTGCAAGAAAATTCGATTTATGAACCTTTAACCACAATGGACTGTGAAATGTTGATAAGTTGCACTAAATCTAAAAATGTGTGTATATGTGTGTATTACATGCTAAGGGTTTTAAAGTACCTTAATTGCCTCCATGAGCTATCTGTCACACCTGCAGCTCCAGCAGATAGTTGAGCCAAATCAGTAGGCCAAACTGGAGTATATTAAATGATTTCCTGTTGTTTTCAGAACACTGGCATGCACCTGTCCTCTTCACCTTGTGCATGTTTGCCTCTTCCTCAGCATCCCCTCTTTCTGGGGAGGAGCAGCTCACGGTACAAAACGTTTGATATAGAGCAATGAGAAACCAAAGAACCATCCCAAGCAACTTGCTGTATTTAAAGCTGTACGCTGAAAGCACATACGATTGGCACAAACAGTAGCCTTTAACAAAAAAGTGGTGTATCTTTACCCTGGGGGAGTAAAAGCAACACAGAAAACACAAATATTCCCAAAGCCAAGTTTGTCTAAATGAGCAACAGTTACTGTACCACAAGAGAGGCAGATTTTTCTCTTTTGCTGCTGCCAGCGTTTTCCCAGTTTCAGGCTGTGTGCCCAGTTGGTTTCTGATGAAAACGCTCTGTGTCTTTCCACTGACAGGACAATAGCACTAATACCAGTAAGCAAATAACCAAATCATTTATGTTCATCCAAGGAGGGCAAAAGTCAGTAATTATGCGGGAATATACAGTATTACTGAATTATACTTAATTAATTGTGAGTGGTATTTGTGGCCCTCTTATTTTCACAACACTATAAGATGAGATGAGATGATGAGATACTTGATCCCCCAAGGGGGAAATTGGTGTGTTACAGCAGCAGCATACACACATAAGACAGAAGTAGAAAGACATTCATAAAATATAGCAGCATGAAGTGCAAAAAACAACACACAGTACCAAAATGGGAGCCATGAGCCATGCTAACACTGCAAAAAGATCTATTTATATTAATAAATAAAGTGACTTTTGGGTTACTATTTACACGTAAAAAGCTGGAGTATCTATGATGGAAATGAAAGCCAGATGCATACAGTAAATAAATGACACAGAGTTGAATGAATACTATCCAGGTAGTGTTACCACTGCTCTTCTCAGAGTACAGAGAGTCTGCAGCCCAGTCCTGGGCTGCCGGGCTGGGACCTGCTGTTTATTAAAAATATAGTCTTCTAATAGCTCATTAAAATGATCAATAATTACCATTACTGACTGATATGAAAAAAAATGATCATGATAGCATTTTTTGCCATATCGCCTAGGCCTAGTCCTTGTTCTCCTCAAGTCCGCCACAAGCTCCTTCATCTTGGCAACGTTCAGCTGCAGGTGGTTCATCCCACACAACTGAACAAAATGCCTCACCGAGTCTCTGGACTCAGTTCAGTTCTGATGTGAAAAATAGTAGTTATCTCTTCCAGAGGCACACATTTTCTAATGTGTGCCTTTAAATAAGACACAACATTTTCAGTGATACCACTCTATAGCTCATGCTGTCTCATTGCTGAGGAGTCAGCCTATATTACTACTTACATTTTTTGCTTGACTTTGACTGCAGGTTTTGGCTTCCAGGATTCTATTTACAACATTTTATTTTATTTTATTAGTTGTTTTGTATTGTAGTGAGCTTATGCTTAAAATGGTGTGATACAAAGCTCTGTATTTTGGGGCTGGGGATATGTGGTGCACACCAGAGATGTCCAGCAGTCATACTATAAAATTGAGTTGGGAGCGGAAGAAGAAAGCGACAATCTCCAGTCTCAGAGGTTCAGAGATGTTTCTCTTGATTTGAAGCTGCGGGGAGCAAATGGCTCATTATAGAAAAGAAGTTTCATTCCAAATGTCTTCATACTGTAGCTATGTAGGCATCTCGAAATTCATCAGGCAGTATTTCAAAACACAAATGGTTTTTTGCTTGAAAACAGAGCAGTTTAGCATTAAAAGGTCCCAAATATGATCATAATTCATTAGCGACCGAAAATGTGCTTTGTTTTCTTGCCAGCAGTCATTTTTATTAAACATATTGACAGAATCACATGTCACAATGCTGTAATTCTTAATGAAAATGACCAATATCCCTAAAGGTTGGGCACTGATAATACAGTATATTGATGCACTACCCAGCATGAACACAACACTGCAATCAATGCTGCCTTTGTGAAACCAATAACATTCAATTTTGGTGCAAACTGTGTCTCAGAGGAATTGATTCAGCCCTGTGGTTATTTATTTAAGGCCGTGGTTTACTGTGGATACTTCATACTTTTTGTTTAAAACTAATAAAGTAATTTTCTGTTTATCAGCAATCCTGAACCTAGTGTTATCAAGAAGGGTCACTTTTCCAAACAGACGTGCTGCTTTAGTCATCGCTTACATTGAACCTGCAGTCTCACAGATTAGGCGTAACCTTCATAATAGTCCTGCTTGTTGTGCCCTTGTGTTTGTAATTGGACCCCATCAGGATGAAAGCTCTCTGCTTCACCTCTAAAGATGTACTACAATAACAATTCTATTCAGATATGTCACTGGGGATTAGGGCTTAGTCTGACCAAGATGTCATTAGTTTTTCATTCAGTTCTGGGCAGCTGAGTTCTGAACGCTGGCTGACAAAAGCACACACCTAAACGCATACACTGTCACAGTGTGGAGGGGTGGTGAATGACTCTTGGGGCCCTTGGCATGTCCTGTCATCCCCTTACACTTCTGTGTGTGTGTGTGTTGGTGTCAATTATTGTTGAAACTTATGTCACAGCCATTTTAGCTTCAGCTGGAGGCCTCCTTCTTTGGACGAAGAATCTAAAGGCACAGGGTGTTAGATGCTAATCCAGCAAGACCAATAGCAGCCAGTTCTCCTCCCTCACAAGCTCGACTCTTCCCACACCTCTCTGGGTCACTTACTCCTTTGGTTTCTGCTGCTCTGCTTTCTGCTCCTGCTGTTAAGCCTTAGCAACATCTCCCCCCAGTTCAGCAGCTGGTTCCAACACAGATAAAGACAATCGATGGATAGATAGATGCGCTTCACTTTGTTTTGCTCGCTGTGGGCGCTGAACGGTAAAGAGTGGGCTGTTTGTAACGTAATCTCACCAGGAAAGGAAGCGTTTAATTGTGATCCAGTTTGTGAACTATGTGAACAAATCTCACTACTCCAATCATCTGTCAGCATGTTGATGTCTTAAATGCAATATGAAGAAACACAGCAGCTTGCATAAAATCAGATTACAGTAATTCAAGAAAACAACAAGGATTACTGCATTTATTCTATGTTCTCCTCATGGCAGGGTTCTTAGACCTTGTAATGCAATGCAGACTGCTGTGATACCATGAATGTGCCTTAATTAATTATACAACTAACAGTTTAAACAGACACTTTCTCACTCCGATCTGCAGAGCTCATAACCTGTGGGATTCTCCTGGTCATGAATCACACAGATTCAAATCACATTTAACAATACAAATGCAACAAATGAATTCAATTAGCTCAGCAAGGGGAGAACAGTATGGGAGCCACGTTCACATTATACACATGGTGCATTAGCCTTTTGAATTTTCCTTAATACTCTCCTGCTTGCTCCTGTTTCTGTGTCTATACTCTGTGGATCTAATATTTGCTTTTCTTTTCTCCAAACCTAGTGTGCACATCCTTCACCCTTCGCCTCTTGTCTTTGCGATCACCTCGTACTGATCTTTCACTTCAGAGGATTAGAGTGTTATACTTCCTCTGCAGAGTACTGCTTCATATGATTGTGAAATTATTCATCAGTGAAACAACATGCCACAGGCAACATAACACCTTTCTTTTTTGTTTCCTATTTACAAAGGTTTTCAAAGTTAAAGGCAAAATGTTGAAGGTAAAAAAACATGAGACAGTAGAGAGTTAAAAAAATGTTGGGTGCCTGTTCGATTGCTTGGGTTTTTACAAGGTGTGCTGTTTTGGGATGTGTGAACCTTGTGATGGCTCATTGGTTCTCTGTGCTTTTAGACAGGCTAACAACATCAACAAGGACTGTGCACCACGAAGAACTGATCTGTATTGGACAGGAGATGAAAGAGGGGGAGCTGAAAGCAACCTGAGAGACGACAGACTTCCAATTAAGTTGGACAGATAAAAAGAGGATGAAAGGCTGTGAGAGAAATACATGCTAAAAAAGGTTTGACTTTTTGAACAGCTCCGTTTTCATGTTGGATACATGAAGGAGGTAATAGAAGGACATTTGAGAGATTTAAATATCTGGATATGGGCAATAAATGTTTTTGTACATAGCACAACGCGGTACTGTGCAGGTGTAATGACAAAACCTATCCCTTTTTGAAGTAAGTGATTTCAGAATTTTGCACTAATGTTTTTCATAATTGAACTGGGACAAAAAGTAAATGAGTATTTTCTGATCCAGTGCTTATATGAACAGAACAGCACAGATGTTGAGTGTCTTCCAAAACCATTAGAAAAAGATCATTACAAAAACCATTCTTGTTGACTGTTTATTGCTCTGTCACTGCTGTGGCTAAGATTTGGTCATGTTTATGTGCAAAAACAACTTTAAGTCAAGGTAAAGCCATCGTTGGTAGGAAAGAGGATGCAAGCCACTTTTTAGTTTCAGTATTTGAACAGTACTACCAATGCTGTCTCATGTTCAGACATACTAAACATTCAGAAGGCTCCAGAAGAAAATTAAAGGCAAAAAGAGGCTAAACAAACTTTATATAGCAATTGTAGTAAGCCCTAAATCACAGAAACTATTTTGTCACCAGTGATATTGAAGAAGCAGATATATATTTTGTGTAATGTTACACCAGCTTCCAGAATCTATTATGGCAGATGCTGACACTGCTAGGTTTGTTACCTGTTTAATGCTCCTACTGTAAAATACGATAGTATACATCGTTTGTGCCAGCAGGTTATTACGATAAACTGTTAAGTGTTATAGTGACCATATTAATTATGACACAAGGAAAGTAGCACGTCACAGTGCATATTATATAGAGGCATAAAGTGTGCATTTGTAGCAGGTTGGAGTGGATGGCTAGGTACACAAAGCATAGGACTTTCCCTCTGGAGAGCTGAGTTTAACTCAGCTGCGTGGCTTGTGCTTTTCAAGAGTTTTTATTCCTAAATGCAACAAGGTGGGGTTTTTGCCTAAACATGACCAAGTAGTTTTTGTGCATATACCCAACCAATAGTTTGTGTGACAAAACGTAATGAAACCGTGATGGTTTCATAATCATAACATCATATTTCTGACAGTTTCCAAGATGGCACCATTCCAGTAGCTTCCTGCTAGCTAGCCTGCCACCTAGCCATCGCGTATGTGGCTGTTTCCATGAGAACGGTCTGTAAAGCTTGGTATTGTGATGTACATTGTTGTTGTGTTTCTATCGTATGTGGCTGTTTCCATGACAACGGTCTGTAAAGCTTGGTAGTGTGATGTACATTGTTGTTGTGTTTCTATTAGGAGAAACACTGTTGTTGCTTTAAATTCAGCCCTCAATTAACATGGAAATAGTGAGTGTATGAATAAGGCATTGTTTTGTTCTGGCCATAACAAACACATCCTGGGTGTCAGGGAGGAAATGGCTGGTAAAGGTTTTGTCTTCTGTTAAATATATATCATCAGCTGCCACCCAGTGACGAGGAGCAGTGGCTCCACATCTTCACTTTGTCCATTTACCCCTCAGGGTTGAGTGAAGTGAGAAATAGGCCTCCCGACCCATCACCCTCCAGACTGTAACACTGTGTGTTTGTATCATGGTCGATTGGCTCGCTATCGCCCTTAATATTTAAGACATGCAGATTGCTGAGGATTAAGTTGGCCTACTGTACTATAGTAAATGAACAGGTCAGCACAAGACTTTATGCTCCAGGGAAAATCAATGATGTACTAGATGTGGACTGGATTGAATGGCCTAAACACTGTTTCATGCTAAAAGAGTCAGCCATTTGTTTATTCACCATGACTATCGCCTGACTCCTACTCAGTCTCCCTCCCTTTGTTGTTCTTCTGTCATTCTCCCTCCCATACTAATTATTATAGTCATTTTTACAGTATTTATCTCCATCTTTGGGTCTATACTCAGCTCTACATTGCTCTGCCAGTGTCTGATTTAGATATTACATGACCTTTCCTTCACTTTTCCTTTAACTGCTCATGCACTCCTCCCTCACCACTGAGAGATTATCACTTGCCTGTCATCGACAATTTTTGCATCATTTAAATGTTACAAACTTGTCTCAAGACAAGACACCATCTCTCACACACAGTGTTGCAGCTGTTGGAGAAAATATTGTGATAAAATGAAGACAGACACACGTGGGAGGCAAATAGGAGAGAAGGCAAAAGTGAGTCAGAGGGAAAGCAAAGAGAACAGGAGCAGAAAATGCAGCACGAAGAGGTAAAATTAACATGAAAGTGAGTGAGGGTGAACTTGTACTGTAAGAGATTCTTTGTAGGTTTTATACAAGAGCAGTGATGCAGTCGTGACAGGAAGAATACAGTCATTTCTATGCCATACAGTACTTCACCTTTTCCAAGAAACATGTAATCACACTATAGTGTGGTACAAGCTGAAGGCCAGTAGTGGCTCCCACTCGCTCAAATCCCCCCAGTTTCCTCTCAAGCTAGAAAAAGTGCTCACAATTTTTACCAATCACCACCACTATCTGAATAAAAATAATCAATTCCTTAACTGATTTTTTAAAGATATTACTCAGAACAGTTGATTTCAAAACAAAGCAAAAACAAACAAAAAAACTGTTGGACATTGAAAGGCCACCGCAAACTCTAACATTTTTTGCAATGAAACTTTAAAAAACATCTTTCAATTCACAATTCATTTGAGTAGGAGCTTCATGTTATTATAGACTTTGCCTGGTAGGTAACTATTTATCTGGTGTTATTCTAAAAAACACAGAAGACTTAAGAAAACACATCCAGATCAATAAAACACAAGCAAATGAAGTCAGCACAATCAAATGCTGAATTTAGTTGTACACAACATAATGGAAATTACTGGGGGACTCTGAAACCCGATCAATATCCAAACTGTTTGGTATTGATGTTTGAAGATGAGCCAACATGTTTAGTGTCGTTTTAAAATTCTAAATTCACAACTCAGATTAATGGCGGTATTGAGTGTACACCTATAGTATCACACCTTTCAAACTCCTGAGGATCTGAGGATGCAGTACAATCAATTTGCAGTTAGAGCCAGCTTAGTTTTGTTTGGTGATTCCACTTCAACACACCTATACCCTATTGTACTGTTACATAAAAACTCACCTCAAAGGTCCATTAACAGACTTTTTCATAAGAAACAATAACTTCATTGATAATGAGATGCAGAGTCAGAGATGTACATATTATACAGTACAGTATGTAACTACTTTTAGCCAGGCTCAAAATCTACATGAAGTATCTAAATATGTGTGTTTGCCTACGGCCATGTACCGCATATGTGATGTCTGTGTAAAATTTGCTACTGAGCTGCTCTCAGCTTTCATGGCTTTACATCGTCTTCAGTTTCTGATGCACAGTTGTTTTGCTATTTCAAATGCCAAATCTGTCTGATCACAAACCTCCTTATTTAAATCCTTCAAGACAAATCAGCGGCGAGATGATCGCAGGTAGTGAAGAGGGCAGTGGAGGAGGAAATGACAGCTTTGACAGTAGCAGCAGGAGTATCAAACTTGGGACTCCATTTTCCTGCCAGTGCAATTTCTAATTTCAAATTTCTTAATCTATCGATTTTAAATATATAAAACATTGATAGATTATTTAAGAAATAAACCATTAAGTGTGGCAAGATTTTATACAACTTATATGCCCCGAGTGAAAGGAAATGTTGGTGTAATCATGATCACAAATGAAACAGTGAGAACACACAAGGGTGCCATCGAACAGTTGTTTTCATTATCTGCAGATTATTTTTTCAATTATTGTTTAGTCTATGAAATGTGAAAAAAACTCGCTTCACAGAGCCAAATGTGTTGTTCTCCGATATCTTGTATTATTCAACCAAAAGTCCAAATATTCAACAATATTTATAGTAACTTACAATGATGTGACAAGGACCAGCAGGAAATCACTAATACTATTACTATTTTTGCTTCAGAAATGACTGAAACTATTTATCAATTATCAGAATAGATTCTGATTATATTTCTGTCCTTTGGCTAATCAATTAATAAAGCTCTGCCTAAATGACATGACATGCAGGGATGTTGCTAGCATCACTGCTGCTATAACATCAACAAGCGTAACCCCACAGGGAATGGACAAAGATGCTATCTAAATAATCTGCCAATAAACACTAAATATTTTTCTTTAGATGGAAAAAAATAACATAACTTGACAAATAAAATTATAACAAACTACAAACAAATAAACAATACATTTCTTCCAAACTCCCCCCTTTGTTGTATTGGGCACTTGGTACAGTCCAGGCCTAGTTGGAGGTATTTAAATCTGGTGCCTCCTCAGTCCAACCTTTTTGTCAGGACTACCCCCATCCATGGACCTGGAACATGGTAACGCAAATGAAAATTTACACACATTAACAATACAATGTTTACCAAATGTGCATGTTTCATTGATTAATTGTGCATGTCCAATGTTAAATCAAATACCTAACCTCTACCTACAACTTAGAGCTACACACATGAACAAAGAAAACATTACTAGCTAATTCTACTTCTGGTGGTTAGTTTAGACCCTCACATGGCGAAGGCCAGGACTGAGGCCTTCACCCTGGCAAATATGATCATTGTCAGACATGAGTCTTTAGCTGTAATTCCACCAACGCATCAAGCTTGTTTCAAAAGGAGAAAAGACACTGGATCTTGTTTACACCCAGGTTTATCCTGCTAATGTAAGAGTTCTTCTTGTTGTTGCTGTTATGTGAAGTCTGTTCATTTTTAGTTTACATTTATTATGTTTAGGTTTTGTCTATAATTATTTCATCCTTTACCCCAGTTTATTTTGCATTGGCATGTCTGTTCTGTGACGCACTGTGGAACACGAGGAACTACATTTTGTATCCCTCTGTGTATGTAGTGTCTGTCATGTGCAGAAATGAACCTAAACGGGCTTGTAGATTGCTTCACTGTCTTTATGTTAAAGTTACTGAATCTCTAGAACATTCATGAAAGAAACTGACATGCATATCACTCAATCAGTATTTTCTGATCCTGTTTTTAGGCTGTGGCTTTTGTTCTGTGCAAAACAAAAGTAGGCATTAACACTAATGCAAGCTTAAGTCCCAAATTAAATTGGTTGAACAATTTAGCTTTCCTTTTATGCTCAGTACATTTTAGACCTTCATGTATTCTAATGTTAGAAGGATGTAAAACTCCTGCCTGCTTCAGACTGTTGCCAGTCGCCTCGAGCCAACAGTCTGCTGTCATCCACAATTTGAAGAACAATTTATGACTGTGTGGCTATGCAATGAGACAGGCTGAACTGTAGGTACAGACTAGGCATAGACATGCAGACACCTGAGAAACAGGCACAGACATTCAGAGAGGTTTGAGGGTATATTTTATTTATATTTAATTTCTCTGTGGTTGTAGATGGGTGACAGGAAGAATGAGGGAGGAATGGTGCCAGACAGAGAGCGAGAGCCAGACGTTTGGTTACATTTTCCTCTGGAAAAATATACAAACTATATCTTGTGAACTGCAACTTGTCAAACTGCAGAAAACCACAAGTACTGCTAAAAAAACATTTATGGAGTGATATACCAGTTCACTTTTGTTAAATCTACGAGTCTTCTTGGGATTATCTACAATGAATTATCAAATTTACTGTCTACTCTAGTGGTTATAAAACGTACACGTCCCCCACTGCCACTGTAAAACACCAGTCTGAGCTTATTTCATTGGTTAAGAAATGCAATAAGCTCAGGCACAAAATGAACAGATGTTGGGCTAGAGGACAAAGTGAGACCACAAAATTCAGTTGCTTTGGCTTTGACTATCCATCTGCTTGTAGAAAATGAGGCCTATGCACAGAGGAGTTCGTGACACGAGCCTCAGGTTGACTCACTGTAGATGTCGAAATATTGCCTTTTTGTTTCTCTGTTACCTGTAGAAGTCATTTCTACATTTTATCAATGTGACAGGGTGGGAGAAAAAGCATGCAATGTTGTCATGTCAATTGCATGTTAAATCCCATAACGCCTGCACTTAAAAAAACAACACCCGTAAAAATGCTAATGTGTTGTGACTCCAGTGTGTTGCTGTCAGCAGCCTGACTTTCTAGTGAAATCAAAAGATGCCTTCATTATCGGTTATTCACAGAAAATTGGTAAGAAAGAGGCACTGTGAATTTGGATTGTCATGTTCAATTTCTAGTGTGTTTGGTAACCTTGGCGTACTTCCCTTTTATATTTTTATGTTTTTTGTTATGGGTTTTGAGTGTTCCTGTGAGAGAGGTTTTGTGTTGTTTGCGAATGTGTGTGTAGTTAATAACTTATGCAGCAGGGGTCTCTGAATGTGAGGTTGTTTTAATGATTTAATGGCCCATTCAAAGGATTCATTCCACTGGGAGCCATGGCGGCTATTTGTGAGATATTAGGCTGTAGCTGCCGGGAATTCAGAGGGACTTGTATTCTCTCACACAGGCTATACCTGTGTTTATCCTGCATTTGCCCGCATAACACTTTTTTTATGTTGGACGTTAAATATTGCACATTTCCAGACTGGAATAGCTCAGCAGAGTTTGCTCAGGCTTTCTTGCACATTTTGACAGCTCCCCTAGAGGATTTTTACTTCCTCTTTAAAAGACCTCACACCTAGACTTCTCCTCAAGGAAAAAGACTCTGTTAGATCTCTGTCTCACTTCCTTCTCCTGACTTCATCACATTTTCCATCTCAATCCTTAGCTCACCTTGTGGAATAGCAGATGGCTTGATAGCAGAAAATCACTTTTACACATAAATGTGGAGGTTGATAAAAGGTGTGTGATTCTCTGCTGATTCTACAGTCACCTCAGGATACCCGCCCAGGTCTGTTAAATATGACAACTGCTAAATATTCAAATTCTTGTGCAACTGTTTAAAGTCATTTGGAAACCAAACTGTGAAAGGGTAGTTGCATTAGGGTGTTTATAATGTACTGTTTGAATTCATTAAAGGAAATGTTTTAAAGTGTTTAGATTACATTTCCACCTAGATTTCATGTACAGAATGTGCTGGAATTTGCAGTTACCAGATTGGCAGCAAGCTCCACAGACGCATTCTCATTCCCAGAGCGTCAAATGCTGATGTTTTGTCAAGTACCTTTTGCATCTCATGGCGCCACTCAAGTGTGCCTATGTAAGATGACTGGGGTTTTTATTATAGAACAGAACACACTTGCATCAGTACACAATAACAACATAGTTAGGTTTAGGGAAAGGACCATGGGTTGGCTTAAAAAAACTCACTGATTACAAAAAGCAGTATCAAACTCCACTCTCCTGTGGGAAAGTACTGTGTTTGTTTGACTCATCTGTCCACTACTACCACCTTGTTTCAAGTTGTTCCCTGTTATATATTTGAAAACCTTGTGTGTCTCACACACGCCAAAGGTGCACCTGATCAGAGCGTACGCAACCCTACATATCACAGACACCCAAGGTACTGTATTTCAGGTCCTAGGAATGAGACCAGGCTCAGAGTACAGGAAACAGTAGTGAAGATGGTTTGTAATAGATGTTGTTAGGTTGATGTTCACCTCTAGTGCCTTTTTAGGATTTTAACATTTTAATCACATAACCAGATATGTTTTAATGGGCTGATGATTCAGTTGGGAGGATTACTTTCTCCAGCTGCCAGTTGGTCACCTCACATTGTATCCAAAGAAAAGGCATGGGACTTTTCTCAAATGCCCAAAACAACTCATCCCACCTTTTCAACACCATTGCTGTGGGCAGACGGTACCCGTTAAGTTGATCAAAATGAGAGATGTCCCTGGTGGAAATTATGCCTTGTATAAAGTTTGGTTCAGTGAAAACTCATGTGTTTGAGTTTGACTTTTCATTTTATCAGTCATTTAGTATGAGAGGATTCACCCAGTAGGAGAGGTGTTTTTCACATTAAAAAATATTCAAATAGACCATTGGATATCGTAGTTCTGTGAAGCACCGCTCTGTGAATGGAACATTAATTTATTGAGGGTCACACTGACTCACTGGTGCAAGCAGATATTATGCTGCATGTTGGCTCACATTTGCTGCTGTGCATCTTCACTGTCCTGTCGCTGGATGTGCCCTCTGCACAATGAGCCCAATCAGAGAGAAGCCCGATTTCTTTCTGCTTATCACCACAGCCAAGTCGAGTGTGGCTGAGTCATCATGCCTGGCCCGTATTATCAATCGCAGCACAGTGGGGTTTTATCCCTGTCAGAGTTAAATGTCAATGACACTGCTGCCCAAGGTACTCTGCTCACGATGGGAGACCTCTATGCTTATTGACATTCACCTCATAGAGGACTTCAATCAGACCATGTCAGACTTTGACGATTCATCTATGTCCACACTGATACAGTACCTGGCTAGACTAGACGATGGAATCTCCCTGTGTAAACCACCACACCCTCGTTTTGTTCAGCTGGAAACAGACAAGGGCTTTAACTCTCTTATTTTCTTGAATGTTTTGTGATGGAAGTATTTTTACACCTGACTGCTTTTATTGTGAACCTTGTTTTGTCTTCTACAGGGCAGATAGTGTCCCTAATTTCAAAAGATGTTTATCTTATTTCACTCTCTTGATGCCTCCCTTCCATTTCTATCCATCTTGCTTATCTGAGTGAAGCCACACTCATGCCTCAGTGGGCGTGATAGGACACTGAGCTCAGACTGGAGGTGTTGTTGCTGGTGAATGTACATGTCAGGGAGGCTGGCTTTTCAAAGCGATCAGACCTGTTATTATACAGATCTACTCTGCTCTCACTGCCTCTGGTAGAAATGAGAGAGAAGGCCAGGGAGATGAAAGAATGAGGAAAGAAATGGCAGAGTTACAAGAAGGAGAAATGAGTGAGTGAGGAGGAGTAAATGAGTTGGAGTGAGAAGAATGTGTTTTTAAAGCATTTATGTTTTAGTTATATCTCCATACTGAAGAGGAAATCCAGAATGTTCTCAGCTTTTTCTGTTGGACACATCTACTGTACTGCATCTTCCACTGTAATTGTAATCTTGTTTTTGTGAAGCATATGGATTTATTGATTTTATTGATTTTTCTTGGTTCTACAGCTGACTCAGTTAGGCTGCTTTGAGTTTAACTTTCACCTTCTGTAGAGCCAAAGAAAATCAGTAGGCTAAAATCAATACAGCCATAGGCTACTTAAAAACGAGATTTCTTCCTGAAGAACATACATGAAAACAGTTTCTGTCCAGTACATTTGTGCTGTCTGTCCACCTGGTGAAGACCACTGTCCTCCTGTTAGATAGACAGCTGTTCTGCTCACATCTTGCTTTCAATGTGGATTCAGTTAATAGGTAAAGTTAGCCTAAATGCAAGTTTTTGTTTAATAATTTCAGCTAAAACATGGCCAGTGCTAGGTAATCCACTGTGATCAAGTGAGCCGCCATTAGCTTTTGTTTGGTCAAGCCGCACTGGTTTTCAATTTGTCCTACATTTATGGTAGTCACTGTGAGGGCTGATCTACACGATGCCTGAAAGCTTTGCTGGATTTTGTAACCTACAGCCTCCTCGCTAGGTGTCGCTGAAGATCACACACTGCACCTTTAACAGCGTTGCCTTGCCAGCGCCTGTGTGTTTGGAAATCAATGATGGAATGAAGCTTTGCCATAAGACCTGTACCCTAACGCCTAACCCAAAGCTATTGTCAAGGTCAAGCTCCTCATTGTAAACATACAGTAGCAGTATCACAGCAAGGGTAATCTATATCATGTAAGTGGGTGTCTTTGGAAAGGGGTGGGGTGCTGAATTGTTCATGCACAGTAGCTCTAATCTTTCACCACGTTAATATTTGTACCACATGCACTTTGAGGCAATCTATGGCTCAAAGAATTTCAGGCAACAATTCATCAGAGACTCCTACACATGTCTACGGTCCTCATTGTAGATATTCTCATCTAATCGATAACAGTTTGGTACAGTCATAGTACATAGTCAAGCATACATTTGGACGAAATGCTCTTCTATGGGACCAAGGTGCAAAAAAGGAAAAGGAAACCTGTTTACTTAATAGTCTCGTCTTTCCCTTCTGGGCTTGAATACTCACCTGCCTCTCGTTGCTCTATGGTGTCCCATCCTTTGCTGAGAATGGCAAGAACAACTTACCTGTTCTGCCATCATCGGTCATTGTCACCATCTGAGTGCACCCACTGTCCTGTTAACCTGAAGACTTGCAATTGCATGGTTCCACTATTGTCAGCCCCCAGAGTGGCTCTGATCCATTTACACTTCCCACAATATAACTTTGAAGTCTTAGCTGCCTTTCTGTCGTGCTTTTGGGTCCAACTCAAACCACAGATCTCACGGTCAATTCTGATTTGCTTGAAAGCGTAAAGGCTGAAGAATCAGGGTGTACTTCCCTCATTTATACACACTTTTCATATTTCTACACCCCATTACCCCATATCAGGCATTAGGGTCAGCTTGAGGGCTCCTCAACTGATTTAAATCACTGATGCTTAGGGTACAACAAGATTGCTGGTACTATACTGTATAGTGTGCAGGGGCCTTTAAATCTGTTTGTCTGAAGTATAGTAATTTTGTAAACAGCTGCTGCAGATAAGTAAAAGTAAAGCTGGTTGAAAGCTGGATTTTACATTCAAATAGTCTATTTGGCTTCATGCGCTGTGATGATAATGACAAACATTTAAATTATATATTAAAAGGAATATTTTGAGCAGGAGAAACAATGCACAGCTAACCTTCCACCACGGCCTCGAGAAGATTCAAGGAGTGCTGTGTACAGTGGTTTGCTGGTTGCAGGTTTTCATTTTAAAAATGTTAATATTTTAGAGTGGCTTTTTTTTAATTTAATTATGTTTTTATAACAGATTAAATATATCTACTCTATCAGGCATTTAAGAAAACAAGATTATTCATTTTGCCCTTCTGCCAACAAAACCTTTGCTATTTTATTCATTGTCCATGCGGACACAGTTACAAGGTGAAAAGTTCATACATTCCTGGAACACAATGCATTGCCATTAATAGTAACATTTTACAATGTAATTCATATTCCATGACAGTTTAGAGATCAGACTATTGTGCAAGTGTAGCTCTTCAGATTCATTATACAGTCGATTATTGTGGGCATGCAGTACACTAAGTGACATGTTTGATTGTGAAGGACACTCTGTGATAACCCCCATAGCAGAGTGGCATCAGTGTTTGTGTGTGTATTAACATGCCTGCATGTGTGTTTGATCAGATGCTAATTAAAAGTCAATTAGTCTGCAGCCCAGTGGGTGACTGACCTCTCTAAACACAGGAAGGATCGGGGATGTGAAAAGCTCCCCGAGCTCATTACTTACCATGACACTGTCTTTCTCCCACTATTTACTGTGAACTCCTACAGTCTGTCGAGCTGTCTGCATCTGTCGAGCTGTCTGCTTCATTACTCTACATGTTAAACACCCTGAGCATCATCACAGCTGAAACAAACAAACATGAGGGAAAAAAATCTAATCTTGCGGTACTGACAGAAAAAAACATGTTTATTTTCTTCCATCCTCTAAATGAGGTTTAAAAAGTGCTCATATACACCTCTCCTGACTTTCCTCGTTTCATTGGTTCTTCTATTTATGATGGTGAATTCCTCTCATGAAAGCTGCATTTCACCTTGTCTTAAAAGGAATATTTTTTTCTGTGCTTGTGATTTTAGTGGTGCTGAAATAGTGAGATAAATATAAAACACTCCATCAATCTCCTCACCACCATTTACCACTGATGTTACTTAATACTGCAGTTTATTTTCCAGTGTACAGTAAATTATTATAGGCTGGTGCAGTGAATGTTGTCCAAAACGTGTAGCTAAATCCTGCTGCGAGATCAGAAGTGTGACTCTTTGACCATCTGTCATCTCCTTAGTGAGTCTGGGATTAAACACAAAAGTACACAATACTGATCATGAATTTCTGCCTACACATCTACAAGTATGGCACGTAAAGATAAATCTCATGGAAAAGAAATGAAAAAGTCCATAAAACTGATAAAATGCAACAGAAATAAAGATACGAATCAAGCCATAATGTAGGACAGGCATAGTGATCTTAAAGACTATACTCATAAAAATAGATGTTTTTTTGACAAGACAACAAATGGCTCCAAAAAGTTAGGATGACATAAATCCAAATGGAGGAGGAGATACTGTATAATGCAGACAGAATAACATACTTTATGGCTGGAGGATCAGAGAAGTCACTGTGACACAGAAATGTGGCTCACACCACTTTGTTGATGTCAAAATGAGACATATGCCATCATATTATGGCCTCTAGTATTGGATTTACCACCTTCTGTTTGTTTTGTTATACTACATATTTCCTGGCATGAGAGTGTCATTCTGACCCCATGCCTCCTCAAACTTACAGTAGGTGAGTGTAAGAATAATTTTAACATCCAGTAATTTCAGAAAGTATGTGTTGTTTTTTTTCCTCACATAGTATTAAAGTGAATTCTGTTGTTCAATTTTACATCCATTTTCATTTAGCTAACACTCGGTTTTTCTAAATTATATTCCAAAACTGAAAGTAAAGCTAGCATTGACATAGCCTAATGTTAAAAAGAGGTTAATCTAAACATGGTTATTAATGAGCAATGACTTGTTCAGCATTAGTGACATTGTGTGTTGCAGGAAGAGTGAACGGTAACCTTAGAATAAGAAATATGCAACTCGGATGTAGAAAAACTACATATATCTTATGGAATTTGATATGGTGGGAACAGGAAGCACCTCCATAGGTGCAGTTTAAAACAGTGTGATTCAAACCACTGATGTCTGCTTTGTGCCCTCATGCTGGCATGCATTTTCAGAGCATATGCACCAGCTTGTAAGGTCAATGTTTTGATAAGGTCAAACATTCAAGTTGCCTTAAGAGGTTCCTATTACCGCTCTCAGTGGCTGAAAGCAAGTTGTTAGTGTGGTTCCCCATGGTGATAACTGGACAAATTGAGGGACACTCCCCATTGGCTTACAAGCTAAGGAAGTGAGAAGTGGATCAGTGGCTCTTATCACTTCAGGATTTCACTTTGGCACAACTTCCCACAGGTCTGCATTAGAAAAAGATGAACATTTACAAAGAAGTGCTGTAGTTTTGCATGAAACCTATCACAGTAGAGTCTCAAAAGGTTGTGAAAGGGCTTTCAGTGTACTGTACTTCCCAAACTGGCATGGCTCCATGGGACATGCTGGCTTTTCTCACTTAGGCTTAAATGCCTCATCAAGGACTCTCTATCTGGGCAATTACAGCAGAGTATGAGAGTGACTGGGATCTGAGAATAACGACATAGCTGGAGGCAAATATCGCTACCTGACTTTATTGTTATTAATGAAGCTCCACCCAGGAGGCTGAAGGGGGTACTGGAAATGTGCAAGCTGTTTTTAAAGAGGTGTATTTTTATATAGATGATTAATACTTCCTCTTATAGTAATATTTGTCCTGCTTCAAGGGACATCTGTTATGTAGAGATGATCAAACGTTGCATAACTTAGCCTAAATGACTGCATATGTTAAAGGAGTACTCCACAGATTTAACATTGCGCTTTTGTAGCAATGTCATAATCTCATACTGGACCGTTTCAAACAAAAAGGATCTAAACCAGTGCAGCTCACCCAGAGGTAGTCTTTATTTATTCCATACATTCCTCTTGTCAAACCTGGTGCATACATTACCCACAATTACTCAAGTTTGCAGTTTGCTCCGTTGTCATGGACATGGATCATTATTTTAAGACTTTTTGTCTGTGGGAAGCTAATAAGCCGACCTTGGTCTTGAATCATTTTGTAAAACTATTATTTCTATGGTTAAGAATAAGCTAAACTTTAAGTGTTTATTGAGCAAAAGTTTAACTTTTAGTCAAACCATAAAAAAAGATTCTGTCCTCCCAGGCAACCATACAAATTATGGCTTTTGTTTGGAGCAAAGAATGAAGTCAGATGATGTTATAGAGTCACAAAGTCCACAGAGGAAGGATGTTAATGGATCTGGACTTGAACTCAGAAGTTAGTCTCTTTGTTAACCATAACTGCTATTGTTCCCTAACCTTAGCCAAGGGGTGATTTTAACCCAAACCATGATCTTTTCTTAAACCTGACAAAGTTATTTTCTGCCTAACCCTGATAAAACTGTAATTGTCTTAAAACATTCTTATTTTTCAAATGTCATGTATAATGGTTGTGTAGGGCACAGACTAATTATGCTCTTCCTGAATAGGCATTAGATCTGAAAATGCTTTTGTGTATATCAAGTGCTCAAAACAAACAAGTTCATTATTATTCTCCTCTGTTTCTTTATAAGGTTTCAAATTAACCGGATTTTGCTCTAAACTAAACAGCGTCTTAAAAACAAACCACATACTACAGTAATATTAAATACTTTAAATAAAGTTTCTGTCAGCACCTACAACACCCACCCTTGTTTATATTCTTATACCATCAGGGAATTGGTGTTAGAAGTGAGCCAGCACCTAAGACATAAAATGAGTAATGAAATGAGCTGCAGGGTTTCTATGTATGTGTTGCAGTACAGCACACATTAGTTACACACAAGATATATACCACCTCTCATCAGAATTAATTTGACAGGTGGCCCCGCCCCTTAGTCCCGCCTCCCAGCCAATCAGATTCGTTCTTCCGGTTCCTGGTCCCACGTGGTACCCCCACCCTCCTGCATCTGCAGCTGGAGATAAGGAAGTTGTGGTTAACCGCATCTGAAAAGATAGACAGCGGTTACAGTATATCAGGGTGTAGTTAAGTTCCTTACTTGATCTTGTAAAATGATCTATTTAAAAATGACGAGTGTGGAATAAACACTTAACAGCCACTTACCAGGCTATCGTTCATTTTATTTTTTGTTGCAAAAAAGAGTAGCAACACAGAATATCAAACTACTGTCAATGAACAGCATTTTATTTTCTGTTGCAAAAAAAAAGAGTAGCAAGACAGAATGTCAAACTACTGTCAATGAACAGCATTTTAGAGCATTATCCTTTGAACATACATCCAAGCAGTTAGGGTGAACACAATACCTTTTTTTTTTTTAATGCGTCCCTCTGTCACGGTTCGTTTTCGACATGCTTTCCACGCCCACCCCCAACCGCTCACGTGGCTCTGCTGCGGTTTGTGGTCCCTTCTGTAACCATAGATAACAACACAGTAAATGTTTTTAGAGAAAAACTTTTTTTTTGTGTGTGAGAGAGCATGACTCGGGGTATTATCAGTAACAGACGCGCCGCTTACAGCAAGCCAGAGCTCTTTTTATCACTAACAACAGCTTAGGTAAGTGATACACTTCATAAACTCCGTTATAAATACCTGGGGTTTAAAGAGCGTTTTTAGTGGTGTCCAGACAAGACCAGCATGAGCACAGGTAACTCTGCGTGAAAAACAAATGCAATTATTTTTGCTCTACTAAAAAAGTATGTGTGTTAATGCTACCGTTTAATTCACACCAGCGGTCCTACAATGGTATTAACAGAGGTCCTGTGGAAGACCGATTCAGTAAGTATTTTACCTACTACTTTTTTAGCTACTAACTCTACTCTATGTATATTCGTTTCTTTTTTCTGAAAAAACTATTTTACACCCACCAGGCAGCTATTTTCGTGTGTATGAACGAGCTTTTCGACAGCAGCAGCAACAACAAGCGCTACTGACACCCCGTGCGTTCGGTAAGTTTAAAATTTTATATGTGTGTGTATATATATATATATACGCCTGTGTGTAGATAATACAGCTCAACTCTCTCTTTGTTTCTTTCTAAAAAAAGAATCGGCTAGCCAGCATCAACCGCCCCTTGCCGACCCTCAGGAAAGTGAGTATTTTCACATTCTCTCGGTTAACTCTATTTGTATACTTTTTAAAAAATATATTATAAGTGTTCTAACTGCACGTATTAACTTTTAGTTCCAGATGATGTACTGCTGATGCAGACCCCAGCTACTGTTGAGGAACAAGAAGAGCAACAATACAATCGAGGGACCGGAAGTTCAGGATAGAGCCGTGCAGCATCA
>NW_018127950.1:1724296-1725770 GCF_001952655.1 Monopterus albus
GTGACATGGCCTTCAAAAAAATGTATCTGATCTCGCGGGAACAACTGAGTCACCTCGAAGATCATGGGAGGGACATCCGAGAGAGGGCTGAGAGTGATTTGGATGAGTAAATGAGAAACGTTTTAGAACAAAAGAATCTTACGCCTGATGAAAAGATTAAAAGATACACCCAGCTTTTACAGCGCTACCTTAACCTGGAAAAGCAGAAGAGGGCTGAGACTCGTGAAATCACCCTGGCTCTACCTAAAGAGAGTGAGCCGGCACCCATAGCACCACCAGCACCCGCCGCAGAGGGCGATGAGAGACCCTCCTATGATAAAATAACTCAAGATGTGCTGGCGAATGTTAACCCACGTTTTCACAAGAATGCCAAGTACATTCTACAGAAAATGTCAGAGTCTGGAGCGCCTGTGAGATGGAGCGAGACGGGGGGGTTTATTTACAAAGGGGAAGCGGTGTGTGGTTCATATATGGTGGATCTGATCCAAAATTTGAACGTGACTCATCACACGCCTCACAAACCTGTGGGGTGGGACTGTTTTCTGCATACCTTATCTGAAATAAATCTACCACTATCGATGGTGGCAAATAAACACACTCGCGGGCAGATGCAGAACTACAAAGATGGCGGCGACCCGGATGTTGAGTTTGCGTCACCCGGAAATCCGAGCGTGTGGAGCGCATTGAGAAATACACGTTCTGGACAGTCACCCCCGGGGGATCGAAACGATGTCTACTCTTTCAATATTAAAAAAAAAAAAAAGAAGCGTTTTGTAACGTTATCCCCTCGCTGGGTTCATGTTTCTTGAAAGTAAGCACAGCGAGCATGTTTTTCTTGTTTTAAATGAATGAAGGAGTTTTATTGAACGTTGATTTTTTCTCAGAGTATTCTTACAAGTAGTTTCATTTTTAAAATCACAAAACATTTGCAGAGTCAAAACACTAAAGTTGAATATTCTTACAGATAGTTTCATTTTTTAAATCACAAAACATTTGCAGAGTTAAAAACTAATGTTGAATATTCTTACAGATAGTTTCATTTTTTTATTCACAAAATATATGCAGACTTAAAAACTAAGGTTAAATATTAAAACAAAACAAGAATCAACAACATTCTAGAACTTGAGGTTATGGCATTGTGAGAACATGTTTAAAGAACACACTCGCATGCAGTCTATAGAAGAAGAACAAGATCAGAGGCCATAAGATCGTTTCTGACGGTGTCGTCTCCATACAACCTCAGCACCTGTGAATAGGACAGGCCTCGAGCTCTGTGAAATAGATAATATGCACAGTGCTCGCCACAAACTACAGATAAAGGATGCTGCAGGGTACGGTTGTGATAATAAATTACCCCACCCCCTCTCTGCAGAAAATGCAAGATAGTTTTAGGGTAATAGGGGAAATCAGGTGCAAAGCCAAAAGAATCGAAGAATGTGCGTTCACCGTTTTCTTCCAGAGTTAGCGCCAGCCA
>NW_018127950.1:1726054-1727248 GCF_001952655.1 Monopterus albus
CAGAAACTCTAGGTCAGCGTGTATAAACTTGAAGGGGTTTAGATTACTCCGACCTGTAAAAGCCTCGTGGTTTACCAGGGCTAACACCACGTACTTGGGTAACGTACCCAGAAATAGGTTTTCCTGGGTGCATATTCTGGAATTTGCAGGGATGGAAAAAGTTTTAAGGTTGATTCGTGAAAGAGGGTACAGAGCGTTGCTTTTAGTCAGGGCTGAAGAGTGACCTATGCGTACAGCCGGTGAGACTGTGACCTTTTTCACAAACAGTGAGGCCCCCAGGACGTGCAGGGGGTAGTCGGCATCTGCAGCATGCATGAGACAGAAAGAGTCGCTGGCTCTTGTCAGCTTAATCTTCAGATCTACAGAGTTTAACAGCAGTCTTTCACAGAAAAATATATCTGCGTGGAGAGGACCGAGCAAATGAAATTCTTGTGATTCGGCTGTGAACCTTGCCCTCGCCACAAGGCCTCTGTTAGGCCCATTATTCGCGATGAACGAGTCCATAGCACCCGCTGTATCCTGATAAAATAAACCAGCACTGAATTGACTCTTTAACGTGGCTGGTAGGGGTGGGTTGCACTGCTCTGTGAGATTAGCCTATCCCCCAACATGACATCGCACTGGCTGAATATGGTATTTAGAGGATATTTTATGATGCCTACAGCTGCATCAGGGGGCAGATCTGTTCTGTCTGCGTTGGTAATTTTCAGTCTTAAAAAGAGGAAAGTCTCACTCAAATCCACATATTTCTCCCCCTCCGCGGCTATGTAAAATTTGATATGTCCTCGCTCTGTGATCGAAGTTATGGGGGAAACCTCGATATATTGTTTATCTTCCACACTGAGTTGTGAATAAGGACAGGAAAATAAATCGAGCTCCGAGAATAGGCATTCTGATGATTTTTTTGTGTAACAGAGCCATTGTGGTCTAAACAAAAATATCAGCGTTCTTTGAGGAGGAGCTTTGTGGTTTACGTCTTCCCGCAGTGACCGTTTTTCTCTTTTGACCTACTCTTCTCCTCTTGACAGGGGGTAAACGCTGGCCCGGGGGCCGTCTCTTGGCTCTCCTGGCCAGAACCATAATCCCTGCCCCCTCCTGAGCTGATTTAGTGTCCCGTTTATCGATAATTCTGCCAACAGCCTTGCTCAGCATTTCAGACGCTGAGCAAGGCATAACGAATTGAAACAATTTTGA
>NW_018127950.1:1728512-1729087 GCF_001952655.1 Monopterus albus
CTAAAATGTAAGGTCAGTATAGTTTTAACGTATCTGAAGTTGACTGCGGTTTTTTGATCAGTCTTAATTTCCAAATATAGCGTGTCAATATGATTCTTTGACGGTTGTAAATAATGGGGCAGGTTAAAACTTTCTGTTATAAAGTCTCCGTAAGATCCTCGCGTTGTTACACACTGTAGGAGCGGAGCGAATGTATCACCCACCAGTTGATGTCTGACTATATCGGAATAAGGATATAGGTGGTAGAATCCAGCTTTTAAATCTGCGGGGTGTGGCGAGTGGACTGTTCCAGGGCCTGCAGTAAACCATTTGTCTTTTTCCAGACCCAGTATGTAATTTAAGGGGGGTAAAAATTTTACTTTGTAGCGCCCGCTTGAGGTCCACATAAAAACATGCATATGCGTGTGATAACTCACTTTGATGTCCGTAATCCTTTTTAAATGTGTGTTCAGTTGATTCAAAAGGCTCTCCCTGGTGTATACTCCCCGCCCCAGCCGTTCATGGTGTATTTTGTATTTCACTTTGTCGGCGGGGGGAGGAACCTCAGGCTTGTCCGGGGGCCCCGGGTGCCCTTG
>NW_018127950.1:1729849-1753052 GCF_001952655.1 Monopterus albus
CGGTGTTCTGGATTAAAGTCATGACAGAATACCCTGAGATCGCCAACACAGCACTGAAGACTTTGATGTTATAGTCATGTTATGTTGGTGGCGCAATGTTACGAGGAAGCTGCTAATAAAGTTGCATACAAGTACACAGTGAATTCACATTTATTATTATATTTACAATATAAACAATCTACGCTTGACTCGTACGAAATAGGTCAGTGATTTCATCCCCCCATTTTTTAAATATTTCCACCCAGGTTTGGCATGACATGTCTAGGGTCAGCTGGAAAACGTCATATTCGGTGTTGAACTGCTTCAGAAACATGGTGCTGTTTATGTCACCGGGTGAATGAGCTGTGATCCTATAGTACCAACGACCAGCCAGTGTAGTTTGTGTCTCCCAAACAGCTTTAAACACTTCAGCATTTGACCGTTTCTTCCCCAAAACCTCGGTCAGTCGCACCTTCATGCTTTTGGCCTGCTCCATAAAATGAGGCATTTTCTTATCCGGCTGTCCATCATAATCCTCATCATCAAGATCACGGGTTGAATTTTCAAAACACTCCTTAAGGTATTCTATAACTAGAGATTTTAGAATACCCCAGTCGCTAGCTGTGATGGGGGTTTTAACAGTCTCGGGGCTAAAAGTCTCGCCATCATCCAGCTGGTAAAAAAACAACTCAGCAGTTCCGTACAGAAAAATATACCCGAAATAACCTGTTTGCAGTTTGATTTCACCTCGAAGCGAAGCTGCGGGCGGCTTCTGGACTCGAACAAGATGCATGGTGGCTTTCTTTGGTGCGTTGAGTAAATCCACCTGCTCTGTG
The DNA here is from genome assembly GCF_001952655.1 of Monopterus albus. Lineage (NCBI taxonomy): Eukaryota > Metazoa > Chordata > Actinopteri > Synbranchiformes > Synbranchidae > Monopterus > Monopterus albus. Next base: position 1,730,665 of record NW_018127950.1, read on the forward strand.
GTAATCACAGGAGTGTTGCTGATGACTCCATCCAATTTCTCATGAGGAAAAGAAGGAGAAGCCATTTTGTGTTTTTTTTTTTCAGACGTTAATACAGCCTATTTGGTGAATGAAAAACTTTTTTCGCTCTAGAAGCCTATGAAAATCCCTGTCTTTTTATAAAGAGAGAGGGGCGAGTGTGTGCTTGCTGATTAGAAAAACGGTATGTCTGGGTTTATCTCTAAAAACGTTTACTGTGTTGTTATCTATAGTTACAGAAGGGGCCACAAACCGCAGCGTAGCCACGCGAGCAGTTGGAGGGTGGGCGTGGAAAGCATGTCGAAAACGAACCGTGACAGAGGGGGCGCATTAAAAAAGGTATTGTGTTCACCCTAACTGCTTGGATGTATGTTCAAAGGATAACGCTCTAAAATGCTGTTCATTGACAGTAGTTTGACATTCTGTCTTGCTACTCTTTTTTTTTTTATTTTTGAATCAGAAAATAAAAATGCTGTTCATTGACAGTAGTTTGACATTCTGTGTTGCTACTCATATTTTGCAACAAAAAATAAAATAAACGATAGCCCGGTAAGTGGCTGTTAAGTGTTTATTCCACACTTGTCATTTTTAAATAGATCATTTTACAAGATCAAGTAAGGAACAGGTTAAATACTTAACTACACCCTGATCTGTAAGGGCTGCAACCAATATCAAATACAGTTATACAGTTATATTCTTATCTACATAACCATAGGCGTGTAGAGACTGTAACCGCTGTCTATCTTTTCAGATACGGTTAACCACAACTTCCTTATCTCCAGCTGCAGATGCAGGAGGGTGAGGGTACCCCTGCGGGCCATGTGGGGGCCACGTGGGACCAGGAACCGGAAGAACGAATCTGATTGGCTGGGAGGCGGGACTAAGGGGCGGGGCCACCTGTCAAATTAATTCTGATGAGAGGTGGTATATATCTTGTGTGTTTAGTTGTTTAAATGAAGGCCACTTTAATGATTGACAATATGGCCGCAAAGCAAACAAATGAATTGAAAAACTAGAGAGATAACATGCAAACACAGAGAGAGAAAGAATAATGAGTTGACCTTATCTCTGAAATATGCAGAAGATGTGGCTCACATTTGTGCATTGTGCCAAATGAACCATTTGAACACTCAGTTCACTTGTGCGGAGATTTGTCTAGTGAAGTTATCAACTTATCTAAGTGTTTAGATTATGAATGAGAGGCTGCTCTGTCGAGGCCAAAATCTTGTTTTGTACAGTTCAAATTTTTTCTCTTGGATAGCTTGGATGCTTGCTTTCCATTTGTAATCACAAACAAAATGCCACAGCGACTTGTTGCATGCATGCTCTAGCATAGACACACAATGCTAAAAATTTATACAGCATTCTCATCTCACACAGCTTGTACCCTTTAAATTTCACATTTAATATAATACAAGCAGGCAACCACAGTCATGCTGCATACAGTTGCTGTGTCACTAGAGGGAAGCTCATTAATCATTCTCTTTTCCAATACACATCATTATTCATCACACTGAGGTGCTGCCCTGCCCACATGCATAAGGCAACAATATATATGTCAGGATCAGCCAGTAACTGTCAGGTTTTATTTATTTACTGGTATTATTTCGTCTGTGGGAATGGATCCTGCCATTTGCAACGAGTGGCCATTTTTCTTGGTTTGCGTAAGCATTTCATGGGAGAAATCTCATTGGTATAGCTGCTGATGATGATAAAGGCTCAGTGAAGGGCAGATATGTTGAATGTTGCCCTATACCTATGACAAATGTTGCACTGGCCAGTTCACAATCCATATAAACAATCTCTGGCCTATGTGGAATGGAAACCCAGGGCCTCCATATTTACTCATAATGCAACATTTACAAATGTTACTGCTATAGATAAGAGGAGTAATGACTTGCATAATACAAGATTTATATATTGGCTTGATTTATTTTTTTTAATCATCAGATCTGATCTTTTCTTGATACCACACTGTGGTTTAGTGTTAGCAGGCATTCAGACTGATTCGGTAAAAATGCAAAAATGCAACTCCCTGCGTAGGGGGCTGCATTGGTTTTGGGTGGGTGTTGTAGGCATGTATGATACAGCCACATTGTGATGAGTCGACATGAATGGCTTCATTGATGTTTCAAACCCACTAGTTTTCGTTATGTTTCAGCTAGCCATGCTACTAACATAGCCTATTCTACGTTATCACCAATTTCTCAGCATTAGCAACTGTGTCTGCTGGAAAAGCTTCAACTAGGAGGGAGGGGGGTTCAGGCAAAAGTATTCTATTCTCTTCAAAATAAAATAAAAGTGTAAAAACCATTCTGAAATGAGTGACCTAAACCAACACGTTATGGTTGGTGAACACACAGTTACCCAGTCACAGAGCAGGAATAGGTCAGTGTAGATGGAGAGGATGAATCTGTGGAACAGATGGATGTATATATGAACAGATGGACTTGCTCTCTATCTCTGAGCATTCATGTGTCTTTTGGGGATAAGCCTTATAACTTCCTACTGCTGTGGCAGGACTCAGCTGCTGACTCAAGTTCAGCCACGAGGAAGTATAAGGAGGAGAATCAGAGAAGGTTCATTCATTTTCAGTTGTTGCCCCTAAATAGTGAAGGTGCCCTTATGATTCGCTCCATTTCCCCTCTTCTTCATCCTCTTTTTGGTGTAAAACAGGTGTTTCTCTCAGTTTTGGAAAGGCCAGCAGCTTGTGATTGAAGGCCTGACATTTGTCAGTTTCCAGAAGTGCAAACCAGGGGAGTACTTATGCCGTTGTTGACATTTTCTGGGACTGATGTGATTTTTTTTTTTTTTTTTCAAATAAAACAGTGAATGTGAGAGCTTGTCCTTTTCTGTATGACAACTGATAGTGGAGTAGCTTGGATATATTTATGTATTCCTGGTGTAACTACATGACAATTAAGTGTTACCAAAGGCTCTAAAGGACAAACCTTGCTCCAGGAGAATAGTAATCCATGCAGTTTTGACTGTTTGAACTTGCATGGCAGCCATTATTGTTGCAGCAAAACCTAGCAAATGACACCAGAGTGGACTGGCCCAGTAGTTTCCACACTGGCATAAACAGATTGGCCACATGTAGCTGCTTCACATTGCACTGGCTAATTATCTCTCTAAGTATCTCCCTCAGTGTTTGTGTCCTGGTGAGGGTGGAATTCAGTCTGGTGCCGGTCTTCAAATCACTGCTCATTAAATGAAGTGTTATAGGCTGCAGACATACAATATTGTATGTAGGAACCAGGTGAGAGAGGGAGCATGATTTTCAAAGTGGGTGCTGTTACTCTTTAAAGACCGATACAGTTGTTCTTATAACAAAAGTAAAGTAAAGTAAGGTAATATGTAATGAAATGGTACATTGTAATAAGGATGGTTAAACAACAGACCATTGAATGAATGAATGTAGGATTGGCATATTAGCGATGGTAGAAAAATGAGTTAAAGTTGTCTGAAGTCATGCTAGACTTGGATCTAAATCCTGAGACTTAGTCAAGAATTTGAAGAGGAATTATAGACTTTAATTCGGGAATACCTACGATTTTATAAGGTATCAAGCTTTACCACAGAGGTCACTTATCTCCTCACATGGTCAGGGAAAGGAGAAGCATTTAGTTTGGGGCCTTTTGGGCCAGAGTAGATTTCTGTAAAGGTCCAAAGTTCTAGAAGGCTGTTTGAGGCTATAAGCTCAGAAGATGTTCTTCATCTTTGGATCTGCCTCTCTCTTTATGATGAGTTGGCTTCCTAGTCAGCAGCTGGAGCTTTCTGGTTGGACAGTGGCTGGAGACCAGGGTCTGTTTCGGTGCATGGCCTTTGGAGATGTCTTGGGGGAAAACCAATGGTTGGTTAATATAATTTCACATTCTCAAATCCCAAAAATATATTTTCATCATTATAGAGGGAAGAAAAGAAAAAGAAATCACAAGCAGTTCTTTTTCCATGGTGTCCTGTTTAAGATCAGAGGCAGGAGGCAACAAGTAGGGGGGGATTTTGGTCTTTGGAGATAGAATCTGGGCTTTTCATCTGATTAGAAGAGGGTAGTGTGTTCAGAGGGCAGTTTGCAAAGTCTTTAGCTGAAACAAAGCAGATAATCAGCCAAATTCTGTATTGTAGAAAGGGGGCAGGGCAAGGTTGTTCTGCTCTTCAGTGCCTGGAAATCAAAGTTAGTTATCAGTATGAATTATGAATATTCTGAGTTCCTCAGAATAAACAGGTCTCTTCAAGATATTCCAGTAGGACAGACTCAACACAAAGCAACGAGTTTCCAGTGGATAGCAAAACAGCTATATTCTGACATTTGTGTTCTTACTTGTGTGTCTACACACAATACACAGCCTAGTTTCAAATAGTTCTATGTCTCGGTGTGAGCTGGCCGTGACTGGTTGATTTGGGGAAGTAGCTGAACATGACCATCTATGCTATGTGCAGCTGTTGCAGGCTGGCTGCACTAAAAGAGACAAGGGAACAGCTTGTATGTATTATTCAAAATGTTCAATTGATAATGAAACATCAATACAAATCAAAGTAAGTGAGCCTAGATAACATTCAAGAGAATCTCACGCAGCATACTCAGGTGACATTGTTTACTACCAATTCTAAAAGACTTAACAGCTCGTGAGTACACTGAATTCCTAAGTTGCATTTATTCATATTTATGATCACAGAGGAAAAAGGGAGATCTGCATGATAGTGAGGATCCAAAATTTCACAATTTCTTGGGGCTCTCAACATATGCTAAGTTTGATAACATTAGTTTTATGTGCACTGTATGTTGCTGAATGTCCCCACAGTGTGTGCTGGCTAACACAACTGTACTGTTATGTGACTAGCCAAAAGCCATTGTCAGTTTGAATAATGGAGTAATGAGAAAATTGCCATTCAGTCTGAATATCAGGCTGCCGTATCTTCTGCATGTGAAAAAAGATTTTAAAGTGCTTTTCTGCAGTTGTAACTTAAAATAAGATCAATCTTAATCTACTCATTAGATGCCTGAAACCATTTGTACAGAATCTGCCAATAAACAAACATGCACATACTGCATAGCACACACAGTCACAAGAGTTCCCGCGCATACACTCTGAACAACACTGCACAAAATGAGTGATCATCTGTTGTTTGGGTGTTTTTTTTTCTTTAGAGAATTTGAAGTTTTCACTGCCAATATACTCTGCTTACTTTTTTTGTACCTGCATGAGTTGTCTATAAGGAAAAGAGCACACACACAACATGGCACCTACTGCTGGCAATAATTTAATCAGATTTCACATCAGTTTGTCCCTCCACCCACTCACTCTGTGTCTGTGTTTGAATCTGACAAACCAGGGGAACTGTGTTGGCATCTCTGTTCCCAGTGATTTCCAGTATTACTGTTCATCTAATTCCCATCACTTTATCCAGTTTTATGCGGCTAAATGATACAATGCAGACATTATCTTTCTTTTCCTCTGCTCTCCATGAATTTACAGAAAGCCAAAGCTTCAACTGTGAGAAGTCCTGTGTGATGGATTGTAATAGAGGAAGACATCACACTGTTCTGACAAATTAGAAATGCAAGATCAGCTATATTTATTTCTGCAGATGGCTCCCCAATTACACTTTAGTTGTCTATGTGACAGTATCATTTGTACAGCAGAGGGGATTCATTGGCATATTGTTATTTCACTATTATGCAAATCATATGCTCCTCTTGCACAACCCTTTCTGCCCTCAGCAGCATGTGCTGCTTTATGCTCCACAAAGACAGATCCCCACTTTTATGAGCACAGGGAGTAGTACAAGCTCCAACTTCACAGATGGAGACATAGCTCCTGAGTGTCGTTCTCCATTGTGTTTCTATATGAATATCAAAGAGTTCTCTATGAGAGTGAATGCAGGATATGACTTATCCAGTTTACCAGTGAAAATCCACCTAAGACCTGCCCTTTGAATATGAAACACTCAGCCACTGTAGAGCTGTAGACTTTGGCTGGAGCCTTCAGCAGAGGCTGTGGTCATCTTGCTTTTATGGCCCATTCAATCTAGGATTGTGTTCATAATGGCCTTTTTTTCTTTTCATTCATCATCCAGTAGTGACTTATGAGAAATTTTTATAGCGCTTACCCTGGTGCCCCAGTGATTTTAATCAAGTCCACAGCATGTATGTTGGCAATTTTTCACCCCCTATCCCCTAATCACTGCTGAAATGACCTACTTTTTTATGGCCAATAGTTTAAATTCTTATTGGGGCAACATTCTTCTGTTTTAAAGTGGATGTTTTTCCCCCGTTCTTGTTTTATTGTTTTCTTTTTATGGACCTTGAGTCCTTTAATAAAGGTTTGTTTGTTTGATTGATTGATCTCTGAGGTTTTTTTTCCCTGTAAGAAGATATTCTTAGATTGGTGTGAAATTTGACTTTTGTGTTAAAATGTAAGGAAGTCAAAGGTTTTAGCCAGTCGAAAATGTTATTTGGGACAAATATATGCAGAACAGATTTGTTTTAATCTCTGGAAAACATCCTGAATGGGTGAAGAGACTTAAGCTGACCTTACACTAAATAACTAAGACTTAAAGAAGACTAAAGTCTGACGCCCTCTCACATCTAAAGATAATTTGCCATTATTCACAGATTTTAGTTATAAACTACTATGCAAAGACTGGGGATCTTGTAGGGCCACTGTTTGCAAAACTTAAACTAGATTTCTCTGGAGACTACTCCCCATATGCTCCTGCGTTTTGCTACAGCTGCACTTGTGTGCGCAGTGCTTTGCTTGGAAAAACAGCGGAAAAGTAAAAAGAGAAGGCACTGCAGAATGTGGACACAACCCTGGTTGACTGAAAGGGAACAGCGAGGTCTGTCCATCTTTCCTCTTTCTCCATTCTGTCACGGTACAAATTGGCTGATATGTCAGACACTCTTGCTTGCTCCACGATTCCACCAGCTTCTCCTCCTTTGTAATGGTCCAACAGAACCGTTCCTTCCGAGGCACAGAGTCGCTAGAGTCCCCATCATATATACCGCTCCTTCTGTGCCAGCTACACTGCTTCCTGTTTGGTGCTGGGGAGAGCATGTCACCATCTGCATGAGCCAAGACTAAAGATTTGCAATAATATTAAACATGGTTGATTTTATGGGAACGTCAAGACGAGAGAAAGACTGACTTAAAACAGCTCGGATCACCACCTTACACCAAACGATTGAGATGACAGGAGCGCAGCATGACTGTAGACTCTCATGATTTTATTCCAATGTTGGAAATTTGTCTGCAACACAAACTCGCTTGAAAAGTCGTTAGATCTAAGGCTCACATTAAAGATGATTTTGGGTGCTTTGAGCAGTTCCAGCCCATTCACTTTTCCTCTCTCACTCATTTTGCACAGTCTTGTGAAACTCAGCAGTAGGTAGGTTTTTTCTTTGTGTCCATAAAGCGTTCCTGGCTCCTGCTCTTCTATTGGCTGGATAAACTGCTCCTCACTTTAATTATGCAGCAGTTGCAGAGACAATTGTGAAGAATTGATAGACATTTTAATACTTTATTCTTCTGCTACTATTGGGATCCATTTAAATCCCACTGAAAACTAAACTGAATAACCTCTGTTCTCAGTAAATAATAAAAGCAAAAAATAAAAATACAATTAAATAGACTAACAGAGCCACCCTTTACGGCTACAGAAGGAGTTAAAAGGTAAAGATGTTCATGTTTTGTCATAACAGAGCATCTTGCTTTCTGGCTGTGAATTGAAGTGGTGCATCTGTAGGAGTGACACAAAGCCTAGGAGCTTCAGAGATTTACAGTCGGGCCATTCGGAGCAGGTATGGGCTTGTGTATAGTGTTCTGTAAAATGTGTGGGTCTGTTGTATATTTGGTGAGCTCATGTCCAGGGGTGTGTTGTTGTGGGTTAGGCTGTGCTGTTATGCAAACATCTGCTGTTTATACTTATCACAAAATAAGTAAAAATTGTGGTGAACTCCATAGTACAATGACTATTTTAAGGTGTGTGTTTATTTAATAAAATTTTTATTAAGCATGTCAAGCATCTAAAAACAGATCTTAGCATTTACATTATAGTCATTATTTTGGTTCAGTTTATTTTGTGTGTGTGTGTTGTTGTTTCTGACAAAAAAACCATTGTTAGCATCCCTCTTGGCTCCAAACAGCTTTATATTTATGTTAATTGACATGCTGATTAAGCAGCTCTGAGGAAATGCCCAGTTGCTCGGTTGCTAACTTGGGGTAATTATACTTTCACACAATAGCAGGCATTAAACATGAGCTTCTACACACCAGGGAATCTTTCCTATCCTGGCGCTCTGATCATCCCTTTTCTTCACAATATTACCTTCCTCTTCCAGTTCATTTACTATGGCTGAAACAACCAAACAAACCAAAAAAGAAAACACCAGAGAAGTGAAGTAGGTGAAAACTGATTTGTTGTTCCTTTTTACAGCTTAATCTCTGATTGGTTTGTTATTTCCTTCCCCTTTTCGTGATTGGCAATAAACAAAAGGAAAAAAATACAGATTTGATATACACACACAGTCTGTGGCCTCTTCTGTCTTGATTATTGTCAAACACCTAGTCTTTTAAATTGTGGCTCCAAAAAACATTAGTGATTTCTGGGATCAGTGGTTATTTAATTTCTGTCTGTGTTATTTCATGGGCCAGTGGCTCTTCTGCAGAGCAGATCTCAAATGCTGCCCCAGCAAGGCATCAAGCTGCTGTATGGTTAGTATATTACATTGTGTTACTATTCCAGGATTATTTTCCCACATTTTTAGGATGACAAAGCCAAAAATAGCTAATTCACTCACCAAAATGTATCCTCATTTGGCATGTTGTAATTTTATTAATTTATTAGTTATTCATTTAAGTTCCAAAATAGAAATCTATAATCATTCACAGTGTCAAGATAATTACATTTTTCACAGAAATGCTACAGTACCAAGGCTTCTGTCATATGCAGACCTGTTCATTTGCAGGCATCATTACAAACCCGGGTATGGGGCCTTCATTTGTGCTTCTTTCCATTTTACAAACAACCAAGCATGCAAGTGCACCAAGCAAGCAGAAAACACATCTGCTCAATGTCAGGACAGATTATGTATGTTTTTGCAAAAGAGAAAGTTTAGAAGTGCAAGTGGAGCTAAATTGAGAGTGTTTGTTGCCTGCTCCTCCAAAATCTGCTTCAAGATTGCCAGGAGGAAAGCCACAACTACAGTTCTGCCCTTATTTGTGAACACTGACCACTGTTGCTTTTACAATAAGGATCCTAAATGACAAAGACATTTTAAGCCGTACTGTTTCACCTGCCTCCCTCCTGAGTTTATGAATGTGTCCATTTTCCTCCCTGCAAGACTAAGGGCTTTAAGGTCCCCATCCACATGACTCCTCCAGCTCATAATGCATTCCTCCCACTAATAATGTATTCCGCCTTCCTTCCATGTTACGCCTAACTGAGCCCAATGCACACCAATGCCGATGGTCACTGAAATTGCAAACAACCTCTGGACACACCCATATGCGACTTCTACTGGAGTTTAATCTTGCATTTGCCTCTGTGTCCTATTTCAGAAAAACAGAGCACTAAGAGTCTCTATGCTAGCCAACAGCACTGTGAGGCTGTGCTTTGTGCTAAATGCTATCATCAGCTTGCTGTTATGCTCACAGTGACGGTGTCAACAATGATCATGTTTACCATGTTCACAATCATCATTTAGCACACTGTGCTGCTTTCCAGGGAACTGTACTTCCTGCACTGGCAGTAGATGTTGGTGTGTGGCCATAAGTCAGTGTCTTTTGGAGTAGAGCCACTCTTGTTACCACAGTCAGTTATCGGTTAATTAGAAGTTGTTTTCGATCTTTTCATCTCCATTTGGAAACTCAACTGCAAGCCTCATTGGATATTAAGAGATAATGAGGCTTCGCTGCTGGTATTGATCATGTCAGGGTTTGAGGAGGCTCCACCGTCTTGCAGGTCCTACATATCAATAGTGTTTGTTTGAAGATAAGAACCGTCTTGAAAAGAAGTCACACAGACCAGGAGAGCAGTGCTTTACTCTGAGCAACAAATTCCTTTTAGATGAGTCTTATTAAAACTCCCAGAATTTCAGGAGGTCTCTGCCCCCTTCAGGAAGGCCTTTTGAAAAGGAAGCCACAGACGACAATGGTTAATAGTGCACTAAGCACATCTTTGCAGCCTTACAGAGCTGACATCCTCTCTATATACCATTTTGAGGAAGACAAGACCTGTCATTCAGTCAGATGAGTTGGTTTTCTGTCGGTGATTAGGAGGTGCCACAGATCCCCCACCCATGAGCCATTACTCGGCCTTGCATCAGTGTCGGCAGAGACAGCCACTCTGTGACAGGTGAGATAGAGCCCCATCAGCCATCAGCGAGCGGTGACTTATTAAAAATAATGACTGTGTGTGTGTGTGCTTGGCATGTGATTGATGAGTATGGGGTGACAGCTGGTAGTTCATAGCTATATCTGGACTCCTTCTGCACATGGACATGACTGACATCCTGGAAGAGCAAGAGGGAACATGTCATCTTAATATTAAAATTTTTCTGCACCTCTGGGGAAAAAAGCATGGTTGAAGTAAAGGAGAGCACTGCCATTATTATTCAGGGAGCACAAAATGTTCGACCCAGAGTAACTTTTATTTTATTTGATGTCTTTCTGTGGCACCATCTGAACCCAAGGACAGTGAAGAGTACACAGTATAATAACGAGAGGAATGTAGTGGCACAGAGTACAGAGACCTAAAATAAATACATTTTAATGCACCTCTCTGTTTGCAATATTGAGACATACTGCTTTGGAGGTTGTGGAGCTTATTGAGCAAACTTTTAACATTGTGCTGAAAAATACTGAACAGGGAGAAGACGCTTGTGGAAGCTTGAGGTAGCTTTTGGCTTTAAAGAATAAGTTACTTGGTTTCTTACTGAGAATTAGATTAATGCCATAGGAAGAATATACATGAATACCTCTAAAGTTGACTAAATAATATGTGTTGTTTCATTTGTTTAATCCCTACATAACTGGAATTGAAGGATTTAGAAGTTGGAACCAATTATTGTTAGTGTGTTGATTACTGCTCCATATCTGGTGACTTCACTGAGACCAAATCAAAAACTGTACCTGCTGTTATCTGACAACCTGTGCTATAGTTTAAAGGTGGATTAACTGTTATCAAGTAAGAGTTCAGACACTAAACTCCTTGTTAAACTATCATTTCTACATTTCTGTCGATGTACAGGTAACCTTTAATGAGGAATTGTTGTTTACATATTTAGTAAGTGACAAAATGTTACTGGGTACTGGCTGCATCAGTAACATGATCACAAGATTATCCCAGTTTACAGTACAATGTGCACTTATAGTGACTACAGGATTATATTTTATAGTATGTACGAGAACCGCCTACAGCAGCGTATTGCTGTCACCATAAGAACAATTTTTGATTAAGTATCTTTCTATAATGAGATACAGTATTTTTCTTGTAATTACAACATGCTATATTTTCTTGTTACGGCATAGGCTACTGGAGTGAGTGACACCACTGCACACGCTGACTTTGAGCAGCACCTCCTGAGCTCATTCAGTTCAGCTCACTCTCTCTCTGATCAACACCCTCCTTTGTCAACTTTCCGCACTGTGGTCAGGAGGCGCACTTCAGCCAGTGCATGGAGATACAAGCACAATAATAAGCCCTCAAAATAACACATGAATGCAGCTCATGAGCCATGATAAATAAAAAAATACCCTGCACATGTCTTGAATATGTTACAGATATTATTGACAGCAGGTGAAGTCGATGTGTGCGTTGCCGTCACTCACTCCAAGCTGTGCAGCATTAGAAATGATATGATCCACTCTAGCACTTCAGGGCATAAATTTGAATTTATATTTCTATAGGTTATTGCATATACTATTTGTTGATTGTGCAATGACTGCCAGATGGAAAAGCTGAGCAAAATCATAGAAAAACATATGCATGGTGCATACAGGATGCTGGCAGCAGGCGCCACTAGACTACAGCATTATTACTGCATCAATATGTAACATTTATTCACCCAAATCTAGTCCAAGAAAACAAAATCAAATATTTCTCAGGGACAATCTTTTTTTTTTTAAAGCAAAAGTCACAACTCTCAAAAACACACATTTGTCAAATACCCAAATAATAAATTACCAAATATCTCTGGTAAGTGAGTAGTAAACCCACATTAAATGCACTTTAAACATATGCACATTTAGTACTATGAGTAACAAGAAAATGGAAATCACCAAGGCTTCAAGTGCATTTACAATAACTGTGATATTAATTATGTAAGTGTTAAGTATTATTTGTTAAGATTTCACATTAAGTACAGATAAGAATGTTTCCAGTGAGTTTTACACAGTGATTTATGCACATTTTAAATGAGGGAAAAACAGAGTATTGGGACTCTGTCTTGGCAGTTGCCCTGAGTAGGGGTATCAGAATTGGTATGGGGGGAGAAACATTTGGGCCACTGCATTCCTACTAATAATAAGTAACCCTTGCCACCCTGTGTGAGATCTGTGCGACCCATCAGTTATTTCCTACATGTGCCTTGATCTACAGTATAAAACTGAAAAATGTAGCATAACTATAAAACACATTTAGAGCTGTTTGTAGACAGACCAACCACATCCTGACATCAGCTCCACACAGATGTGAAATTGAATGGATGTCAATCATTTCAAGCCACTTTTGGGAAAAATTACAAATAGTCACATTTCCAAAATTGTTGAACTATTCCTATAAGGCACCACTGGAGCTGATAGGATGGACTTACCATATTGGCCAGCCAGGAGCCTCAGTATTTGATGATGAATTACTCTGCAACACTCCAAGCATGTGCTGCATGGCCTTTTGTTATCAGTATTCTTTACAGTAGCCTCATAATAGGTCTGAGAAGAAGACAAGGGGCTGATCCTTGAAAGCTGGCAAACTTTGTAGATGTTCAGTTTAGGCTGCTGTTATTATAAAGGATATGTAAAGGGAACATGATGAAAGGAGTCTCAGATACTGGAGAATCAGACAGAAAATCAGAGCGGAAGTCTGAACAGAACAATCGCACATTGAAAAGTGGCATGGTAATCGATCAGGTACTCCCAGCTGAGGTGAAAGCCACTCTCTACCCCCTGGTGGAAGCTCCATTAAGCTAAAGAATTTGCCGGCACACAATCCACACTGAAGACAGAGTTTAGCCACAGGAATTTAATGCACGTTTTCACTAAATCGTTGTGTTTGTCTTTTGATTGTCGATTACGTTCTGTTTCCCTCTTCTCTTTCTGTCTTTGTAGTTTCTTTGTTCATATTTCACCTTCCGTTCTTTCTGCTCCCCAAAAGCATAAATATCATGCTGCTAGCAGTGACTGCAATCTTTTGTGTCCTTTTGCTGTCCCGCCTCGCTGACGCTCTGTCTTGTAAAATAAAATATTATTGACTTGCAAGGTAAAATTCCATTAGGGCACAATATTAAATGCGCCCCATAAAACTCCCAACATGTCACATAAGTGGCAGGATTTGTTTAATGTGACATGAAATATGTTTGGGAAGTGAGGCTGTTGCATGAGAAGCTAGCTTGGAGTGCAGGTAGTGAAGGGGCACGGGTAAAGCCAGCTGTACAGTATGTGTCTGTGCATGTGCTTGAATCCATAGTTTCTCATACTCAGTGCCAGCCCTGTCACTTACACAGCAGCCCTCTGCATTATTTATCTCTGCAGCAGTACAACCACTAACTGCTGCCACTGCCGAGAAGGCAGCGGAAAAAGTGCAGACCTTGCAACTCACAGACCTTTATCATAAACTTTACCCCTCTCTTCTTTTATCTAAGCCTTGCAGATAAAAAGCCTCTTTCTTCCCTCTGCTAACCCTCAAGTGCCGTCTCGACTTTTCATAAAACACATGCTAAATTCTCCCGTATTGCATATTGATTTATTCAACAATAACCAAATATTACAACAGACAGCTCATGTGAAAGCAGTGTAACTATGACACTTCATGAGAATTGATAAAAATGGTTGGCTGACTGTTAAGCTTAACACTTTAAATTACTCCAGTGCTTTTCACTTTATATTCCACCTGCCAGTAAAGCAAATGCGATGGGAAAGAGAAGTGTCTTGTTACCTGCTTATTCTTTAATGGGAAAATACAAGAGGGGTGACAGTGGAATGTCACCCAGCAAAAATGTATTTCTCTCTTCTTATAGTTATGTGGGAAGGAATTTGGCAAAGTTTTGTAATGGTCCATGAATATCACAACTGACAGAAAGTAATAATAGGGTCAATGTACAGTACCTGATGAACAACCTCTCTAGGAAGCTATATCCTCTCACGCATGCCGTAATACTACAAATGTAAAGTAGTCATCATCTGGTCCTTGTGTTTTTCTGTTTGCCAGAAAATTGGCTGTCTGCATCTCTGAATGAACTCAAATAATGAAAAAGATATTTGAGCCAGGGCCATCACAGCAGATATGGCAAAACTCTTTCTTAGATATGGCTTTGCCCATTCAGCAACATTGAACCTGGGCTTTATGAATATGGTGGTACTGTCAAGGCTTTTTTGATGGTTAGGATGTCACGTGGACAGAAAGAGATAAATAGTAGGCCAGTGGAGGGAGCACAGACAAAAGAAAAGATAATGCCCCCTTTCTAGAGCAATAATCTGCCAGTTTTGTTGGGCCATTTGCAAAGCAGTAATAACAAAATAGGATTAAATGCAAAAAAACAAGATGAATTCAAAATGGCAGGGGTCTGTGAGAGTCCGATATGAAGAGCATAGTGACTACTTCCTACAGACACAGAGAAACTCACTGCTGTCCTTTGTGAGCACGTTTTCACCATTCATGCACACACAAATATTTTATCCGTTTTTGAGGAGCTTATAAAAATCTAATTGACCTTTGTATCATGATGGCCATGTAATACTTGCTCACTACACTCTTTGACTCCTACTCTGTGGGCAGCACTACATGGCAAACACATGAGGCCATGCCATGTTTGAGGCACCCAGAGGTCTGAGAGGCAACCCTCATGTCAGCTCTCAGACCTCTGGCTTGGTTGGCTTTGTTGACATTTTATACACTGCTCTGACTCAATTAAAAACATTCAGTATTTGTTCAAAGCTGTCATTGACTGGAGAGTTAGGTTCTTATTCTCTGGGTTTGCCACTACAAAGGAAAACGCTGACATTTGGACGGAGTAATTGCAGTATTGTTGATTAATACAGCTAAAACAAAAGAGTATGCCTTGTATTAGAGCAGGTCACTAAACAATCAAATACCACTTGGAAATCTATAGAGGCTATCAGAGCTGTGCTCATTAGAGGCAACTTTCTCCTTCACTGACAGAGATTTATTGACAGACAGTAATAGTCAGTATTATCTATTTGTCTTTTCACCGGTGCAATTCATTTCTTTTATGAGAATTGATAGGTGTTTTCACCTTTACACATTTTCAGGCAAAGCAGTGCTATTCTACATTTCTTAACAGGGTTGAAACCTCATTACCTCTCATCTGACAGCTCTGCCTGAGGCATCAGGTCAGCAGGCAGGTGAAAAAGAGCTGGAGACAGAGGGTCAGTGCTGAGAATTTGCAAAACAATGAAACCCCACTGTCTTTGTTATCCAGTGGCTGAAGAGGGGCCTTTCTGTCTGGCGAAAGTCTAATGGGATGCTGACCTGACCCTGGGTCTGTCTATCAGACATCATGTTTTGACAAAAGGAGTGAAAGAGGGGGCGATCAGTGTCCCTCTGCAAGCAGTTCTTCCCCTTGTAAGAACGCCAGGGGCGAGAGAGATGTTTACCGTAGACACCTACGTAGAAGCCAACTGCTCAGCTATCATTGAAGAAATAATTAGTGCAATCTATGCTCTCGCCACACACACAAATATGTAATGGTATAGCAAATGACTGCTGGGTAATTATGCTTAATGCTACAGTCACTAACCAATTAGTCAGCAAGAGTTAAATAGACACTTCAATCTCTGGGAGGTTTGGATTGCAGCATAAATGAAGTTCATCTGAGGTGTCATTAGAAAATGTTTTCATTCAGAAGATGCCATTAGATTGCCAGACCGCCACCATATGGGATCCATGTGGTGTCTCTCTTGTCTGTACTGAGAAGTCTGTATGAATACAGAATAATCCACAAAAAACTCAGCACTCTCATACCTGCAATTCTGGAATGATGGTGCATTGAATATTTATCAACTGTCCTCTTTCACTACGCTCCAGCAACTCCAAGTGTGTCATTTATTTTGTGCAGATACATATCTGTCGGGAGCACATCTGTTTTGCAGAGGTGAATGAACCTATAATGTGGTGTGGCAGTATGGCATTAGCTAGTCGATCAATCTTGTTGGCAAACCATCCGTGAGAACGCCAATGTCAATAAAAGGAGGAGGAATAGGAAGTGAAAAATGCATCTATGGTACTGAGAAACCAGCTGTTGACAGTGTGAGTTTGTTGTTGTTTGTGGCAATTAAAAAACATCAGGTTTGGTTCCATCCCCTCAAAATGGGAGACACAGTGTTTCTCTCTTGGCTCAGAATTTTGCACCAGTCTTGAACAATCAGTGGAGACCATTTAATACAGAAGAAAAAGAGGAAAACATTAACCTCCACTAATAGTAGCCTTGATGGGCCACAATGCAGCAGAGTAAAAAACATGAGATGATTTTTTAAGTGCCTTGAACTTTGTCAGATGGATTGCCTCTTGATCTTTAGTAATGCATAATTATAATGATCACAATCAAAACTTATCTCTTTGTTTACACATAAAACACAACAACAAGTCTTCTGCTTTGTTAAAATCATGTTTGATGGCAAATATCCCGACGTTTGCAACCTGAGAGTCTTTTCATCATTGGTCAACTCAGGACTGTTGAATGATTGCTGAGTTGCCCATGTAAAGCTAGATATAGCACCACCTGAGTTTGCATCAAAGTCACATATGTGCAAGTCTCAAGGAAGTTCCAAGTTACTACTGTAAGAATCAAGCAAGTTGTCACACAAAATTTTGATGATCTGATAATCTTAGGGGAATATCAATTATTAAAGTAAAACATTCAAAAACCTGATCATGAATTGTGCATTCATAGGCTACAAACTAACTTTTAGCTATTAAATAAAAAAGTCAAGCCTTTCATGGCTATCAGAAACTCTTCTATGTAAAATGCCTTATTAATTCAAAGACAAGTCTAACAGCTTAAAGTTAACATTAGCTTTCTAGCTAGCATTTGACCAGCCAAGTTAGCTAACGTACACGTTCACATACTTACCTTTCTTACTGCTGTTTTATTCTCACCTCCATCATCAGCAATGTAATCCTTGAATCTGAATGTTATTATTTTTGCACTAGGCTCCTCCATAGCCGCAATTCTTAGTGAAGTTTCAAGTCATGAATACCAAGTCAATGTCAAGGCAAGTCTTTTTCCAGTGTTAGTCAAGCAAGTCTCAAGTCCTCATGTCAGGCTTAAGTCTGAGGCAAGTCATGTGACTCGAGTTCCCCCACCTCTGGCATCTACTTACCTCGAATAACAGACAGCAGTAATTGATTTACTGGTGAAATCTGAGTTTTTGAGTCATAATTAATATGTTGACCCAGCTGGTATTTATTAATCAGAAAGTGGTAATTCCATTAACTCTCACCTGATGTCAGTACTGTGTGATTCTCTGTCATTCTAGGAAATGGAGAAGATGATTAACTCCATCTAGAGGTTAATGACATAGGATCACATGCCTTTGCATTACAAGTGGTGTTAATGAGCATTATCATTCTCTCCTCCTCATCATCAGATCTCAGTGTCAAGTTAGTTAAGCAGAGCTAATGGATATGAGGTACTCTTGAGGGGCTGCTGTGATGCAAGTGTGAAGTAAAGGGGCAGAAGGTGGGTTTCCATCCATTTGTTTTTATGTGCATTTTCAGTTCTGAGTGTAAAAGGGCTGAAAAGGGGAAAAAAAAATCTCAAAATATCACAAAAAGTTTTTATGCTTGATTGAGGTAGAAAGGTTGGGGTATCTCTAAAAGTAAAAGATGACAAAATGCAGTGAAAACAGACTGAGTGATAATAGATTTTGATGTACATGAGGCACATCTTGAATGTCCATCGAAGAGACAAAAAGTACCAGCAGATAAAAACAGCAGATCTGTGTGGACTGATGGAGTCCTCAAATTATTACAAAACATAATTTTCCTATTTTTTAAAATCTTTTTTATATTGTTTGAAGTTTGACTGAAGAAAATGCAAGATTGTTCCATGATTTTTTTTTTTGTTTGTTTGGTTTTTTTTTGCCAATTCTCTTGAAATTTAGTTATAATTTACACAACATATGGATGGAAACCTAGCTAGAAATGGAATTAGAATTTGTAACTCAGCTAACATTACAGTAAATAGCTTAGATAAGCTCGTTGGCGGCAGTCCTGCCTTGGCTCATAGTGCTCTCACAATAGTCTTCCAAAAAAAAAAATGCAGCTGTACAGGCACTACATCTTTTTCCCCTAAGACAAAGGGGCTTGTCTGCAGCTTTTTGACAGGCAGGTTGTGAGGAAATAGCTTGTGGAATTAAGGGACCTGTCAATTGTTGGCACATTTCTTTCTTCAGAATGTTGCCAAATTGTCCAGATGTCATTTATACCAGGTTGAGAGCTGATTGCCAGATGAGCCAGACTGCCCCAAATGTAGTCCATCTAATCACACTCTGATTGCACTGAATCCATTTACACATTTTTTTAAATTAAAATACATTTTTCCTCATCCACATAAGAGGATATAAACAATGTTTCCACTTAATTAGGTATGCCTAGATAGATCTAATGCAGTGCGATACAACTATCCTGCAATAAATCCTCTCTTTACAAAGCTTGTAATGTTAGGTTTTTGTTTAAAGTGTTTCAGGGAGGTGTTGAATCAACTGTATGATTGTTTTGGAGGCTGCGGGTTGTGGTGTTTGTTCAAGTCTGCTGACTTATAATGAGAAGTGTTTGTAATATTTACTGTGTCCTTGTTGATTTAAAAATGATGGACAAAATGTTAGAAAGTCTTCTCACTGCTATAATGTGATACAACTCAACAACAAAAAAACTGAATCAGCACCTCTCTGAAACACTTTCAGCAAAAAACAAAAACAAAAGTGTCACCTTCATGAAGTGAGGATTTACTATGGGACCGTTGTATTATTTGGCGTTAATTAAATTTTCTAAGGGACCGTTGTATTATTTGGCGTTAATTATGTGCATGTAGGTGTACCTATTGCACTGGGAACTGAGTGTAAATGTGATGTTAATATCTGGTGTAAATGCAGTTGAAGTGTAATGATCAAATTAAATTGCAACACTGCATCACAGCCATTGTAAATGTCCAACAGTTAACAATGTGAGACAGAATTAGTATAGGTAGGACAGAGGTTGTAATGTAAAGGATCATAGATTGTAATGTATACTTCGTTCCGGGAGATTATACTGACGTTTGAATATTAAATTTGCTGACAGGGATCCAGAGCCCATCGCCGCCCATGGCCATCAGTCACTTCCTTGCAATCGCTCATTGCAGCATTAAAGTGGACAGTTGTTATGATGATGACTATTCATGCCTGGAGATCTCACAGCTACAGTCTCATTTACATGGTTGCTTGTGTTACACACTCACACACACACAAGCTGCAGTGTGTAATTTTAACTCAATCTATTATGCATAAGTAGCGGTTCGGTGGCTCTTGGTGATGTGGCAGTGGTGGTAGTGGGTAGTGGTTACCTTGGGCCTTTTCACCTGTTGCTCGTTTCTGTGGGCTCCGCAGGTTTTTGCCTTTACCTGGCTGATGATGACTGTGAACTATTCTGCCATGAATTTTATTAATAATACAGTGATTTATCTATACTCTGAACCTTGTTTTAATTTTAGATGTTGATTCAATTGATTTACTTTTCATAAAATGTTTTAATTGTGTTTTAATTGATTTGCCATTTAATCTGAGCTCCTTAACTTGCTGACATTTAAAGCTTAGTTATTCCATCTCACCAAGAGTTTTTATTTTATTTATTATTATCAATTTTTAATTAATACTGAATTTCTATCCATCCACCCATTATCTATACCGCTTATCCTGAAGAGGGTCATGGGGGGCTGGAGCCAGTCCCAGCTGACACTGGACGAGAGGTGGGGTCCACCCTGGACGGGTCGCCAGTCTATCACAGGGCTGGCACTTAGAGACAGACAATCACCCGCATTCACTCCTACGAGCAATTTAGAGTTACCGAATTTCTCCTTTGGATAAAGTGGCCCTGATTAAAGCACGATTAGCTCTGTTGATTAATCCCTCTTCCTGGATGAATAGCTGCATTTGTTTTGTTAAGTGCACATGGCAGTGGCTGTGAGTGACTGTGGGAATCCACTCAACACTCAGTGCTAGGTAGAAGTATCTGTACTTAGAGGAACTCTTATTAACTTTTAACAATATGTTCTGCGATGCCAGATCTAGTTCATCTCGTCTCAAATAATGGACAAAAACCATTTTTTTGATACTATAAGCTCTTGACTACGTCATTAAAAATGTCTCATGTAAAACCAATCCTGATCGCTTTACACTGGCTATCCATCACATTCCAAATTCAATTGAAGGCTCATGTGATTAGTTTTAGGGCCCTGCATGGTCAGGCACGTTGCAACCAGTAGGTCTCTAATGTCTTCTGCTCAGGTTCCTTGGTTGTTCCTCGCTCCAGACTCAAAACTTGAGGAGACTGTACCTTTGAAGGTAATAAACTTTGGAAGTCTCTCCTGTTGGACTTGAGTTCTGGAGACGCTATGGATCTCTGTAAAAAGCAGCTCAACGCCCATCTTTTTAGATCTGCCTAACTGTCTTTGCACAGTTTTATTTATTGTGCTTATATCGTGTTTACAGTAGTTGCTTTGTTTTTCCTTTACTGTGAGGCACTTTGTGATATCTGATCTCTAAAGGTGCTGTATAAATAAACTTTAATTTCACATACTTTCTTTGACTTTGTTGTAGTAATAACAGTTGTACACAATTCAAAGGCTGAAGGCTCCTGCAGAAAGAAAGCTTGATAATATGAGAATGAAAGAGTATGTTTCTCAGACACGCTGCATGTATTGTCATACACACCAAAATCCAAATAATTACAGGACATTTTTGTTATTACAGAATGTGACGTATTCAAGTTCCACAGGGATTGTAAATAAAAGGAGTGAAATGGAGTAAAAACTGTCAGTGATTCAGAGATTTCATTCAAGAGAAGGCAACACAGATGGATAATGTTTTGCTGTTGGTGTGTTATTTAGTTTGAAAGGCTAATATGGTGTTCTTCAAACCTGATAATGTGAGAAAACATCTTGTAGCTCATCATTATGCATGTACGTTTTATTCCTAAATGAATGCTCTTGACTAAAAGCGTGTCTACTGTCTAGCTGTAAATTGCTCCATCAAAGTGCAGTTAGTAATGCAGTGTGATCTTTGCAGTGTGTCTGTTTGTGTATCAGCATTCACTCATCAGTCCTTTTTCTCTCTCTTTGTCTCCTCTCAGGTGTTCACCAGGTATGGGAAGTGCTACATGTTCAATGCTGCAGAGGAAGGGAAGATGCTCCGCACCACCATGAAGGGAGGGACGGGAAACGGCCTAGAGATCATGCTGGACATACAGCAGGACGAGTACCTGCCAGTGTGGGGGGACACAGGTAGGCCAAGACAACCCGCTCTCCCACCCTTCCCATTTTGAATGGATCAGAGTTGAAACATAAAACCTCATGTGACCTTTGCACTGAAATCACACCACCTCTTTGAATCCAAACTTTCAGTCTAAAAAGCATCTCCATCTTTTTTTTGCTTTTGTCTTTTTTTTGTGTCTTATATTGCCTTCAAGTGGAACTTGCCTTTGTACTTGTATTTTCACCCTGTGTTTAAATGAGAGAGCTGCTGCCAGGTGACTAACAATAAAAAACATTTTCCTTGTTTTCCCTTCAAAAGCAGTTGAGTGTTGAGTGAAGTGTTTTCTGTATTTCAGTAGCAAGTTAGAAACAAGACTAGGCTTGGCAACGAAATACCTTCCAAAATTTCTGCTCATCTAGTGAAGAATACTGCATTTCTTTCACCTCATTTACTTCTTCACTACTTGAACCGGTAATATTTGCTTGTCACATATCACAATGTTTGTACTACTGAGCCTATGTACTTTTTTCCATTTAAATATATATAAATTCCCCACTTCAGGATGATCTTTCCTTCTTTCCTTCAAGCTCTGGTCCACTACCAGAGGCCTGGGAGCTTGAGGGTCCTGCGCAGTATCTTAGCTGTTCCTAGCACTGCACTCTTCTGGACAGAGATCTCAGATGTTGT
>NW_018127950.1:1753520-1760877 GCF_001952655.1 Monopterus albus
TACATACCGTGCAGAGGTTTGTCCTTCCATGAGGGTTCCTGCTCTTCCTTCCCTTGTTCCTCTGGTTTCTGCTGCTTGAGGTATTCACTAAGCACGTCATCACTCGGGGCCATCTTCCTGATGTATTCATGGATCTTTGTTGTTTCATCCTGGATAGTGGCTCTGATGCTCACTAATCCTTGGCTTCCTTCTTTCTGCTTAGTGTACAGTCAGGATGCTGGACTTGGGGTGAAACCCTCCATGCATTGTAAGGATCTTCCTTGTCTTGATGTCAGTGGCCTCAGTCTCCTCCTTTGGCCAGCTTATAGTGCCAGCTGAGTACCTGATTACTGGCAGGGTGTAGGTGTTAATCGCCCGGACTGTTCTTTCCATTCAGCTGACTTCTCAGGACTTGCCTTACTCTCTGCAGGTACTTGGTGGTTGCTGCTTTCCTTGCAGTCTCTTCATGGTTCCCATTTGCCTGCGGGATCCCAAGGTACTTGTAGCTGTCCTCAACATCTGCTCTGTTGCCTTCTGGTAGTACAAGCCCCTCAGTTCTGACTACCTTTCAGGCACACTGCTGAGGCTCCCTCCCCGACCTGTTGTCCTGGCTCCCCTTTGCCATAGCATTTGTGTTGTACCTCGTCAATCTCTAGTTGTCTTGCAGATGTTAGAGCACTGAGCTACTAGTTGTTTCGATGTTAGTCTTGATGTTGGGTTTCAAAGTATTCTCAGCTCTTGTCCATGAATGTCTTGTTCCAGTAGCCCACTAAGTTAACCACTGACTTTGGTACGGGAGGTCGGGGGTTCGAACTCTGATCAGGGCACAGTCAATATCTAGCCTGGGCCCTTAGGCAAGGCCCTTAATGCTACCTGCCTACCTCATTGGCAATGAGAGTTGGAGAAACAAGACTCACACTGGCTCGGATGTTGCCCGGGTCAACAAGGTCCACATCAGATGTTGAGGAACCAGGGCAACCTGATGAGAAGTGGGCTTGAGTTAAATTATTTAAAACTTTATTTTCCCAATTGGATCCCATACAGTTTTGTTGTTATATAATTTAACCATAATTAACAGAAAAATGATTCAGTGCCCTCCTGATGAAATCACTTCAGGGACAATTTCACACTCAGAAGCTCTTATTAAATTTCAAATCAAATAAAGCTGCAGAACACTGAGTGTAAGGTTTTAAGATATGTGAGGTGATCTTCGGCTTTGTTTAATCTCATCGTTTTATACAGCTACAATTAGCTTCTTGAATGTTATGCATGTACATCAGAGACGTCAGATGTGAAATCTTATGGTTAAAGCTATTTCCAAGTACTGTAATGTTCTTTTTATAGTATTACATTGTACTGAGCCTAATGCTCATTATGCCCACACAACCACTAACGGTGATTTGTTAGAGCAATGGAACTGCCTTTTTACACTAATGATTGTGGACTTCAAGCTACAAGCATGCTGCTCTTACATTCATTCTCCATAGGACTCTAAACCAGGGGTCATCAACACATCATCCTCGAGCTACAGTACCAGTAGCTCACTCTTCATTTTTAAGTGCCTCACGTAAAGGTTCAATAGGCGACAGTAGCTGCAAACATGGGCGCATTGTACAAACATTAAACAACACAACAACACTCAGTAAACCAGCTCCAACTGCAGTCCAGTCAAATACACAGATGCCCTCAGATTTTGACACCAAATGATTACTTGCCACTGAGCTGCCAAGCAAATGAGTTATGCTGCTGTCAAGTTTGTTTATGTCAGTTATGCTGCAGGCAATGTGCAGTGAAGTTTGCAACTCTTTTGCATAATGTTAGTGCTGTAATGTGTTAAACACCTTCACTTACATATACACATATTAACTTTTTCTTTCCTTTTTATCTTTTCTTTTCTTACTTAAGAAATAGAAAATGTGTTGCCATGGATTCAGTTACACCATGAGCCCTGTTTTTTGTTTTTTTACAATACTTCTTTATAGTTTATAAAACTGAGTAAGCCAAATTTGCTATTAGCAGTTTGTTTGCAGAGTATTAATTCCTTTAATGATGAAGACAGCTTTAAAATGTGTTAGTCCTCAGGCAGATTGCACAGTGGTAAGGACTGTCTCCTTTCCATGATTTCTAAGTGGGTTTATGGATTTTATTTGTGATGTAAATTAGAGAGTGACCCTGAGTCTAAAATGTATATTCTACTCTCTCTCTGTGTGTGTGTGTGTGTGTGTGTGTGTGTGTGTGTGTGTGTGTGTGTGTTCAGATTTGAATTATTATGCAGCAACTGGTCACTGCAGATGCTGCTGCTGTTGACTGTGTTGATGAACAGCTCACACTACAACAATATTAACTTGATTTGTGTTATAGTGTTATGTGGATGAAAAAGCTAAAAGCTTTTGTTTTGTTTAATTTGAATGTGATGGTCATTTAAGAAATACATTTTGACACTGATGTGATGACTAGTGTGAGTTTAAGATGGTGCAAAATGTGAGTTTTTGATATTGGTTACACAAAAGAAAATGGTTAATTCAGCTTCTGATTCATATTTTTGAATAGCAATAAAAGACATGAGTACAGCAGCTGCCAGGCACTCATTCTTTCAAAGTAGTTCTCAAAGGAAATAAGGTTGGAGACCCCTGCTGTAAACAGGCTGGCTGGCTATGATGATACTGTATTTTTCCACAGACTCCATAGTGATCACCATGCATATTTAACATCAAGTCAAGTACCGGTGCCTCTTTGATATTCTTTATTATAAGGTAATGCACCTTCACATTACCCTCTATAGTGATGTGTGTATTAGGGATCTTGTTGTTCAGGCGGAGTGTTTTAGGGAGGCTGGCTTCCTGTGTTGTTCCACAGTGAAGCTCATTGAATGGTCAGCTCACGTCTGAACCTAGTGGAAGGGCAGACAGGGGAGTCTCAAGAGCAGCTAGCCAAGTACAAGCAGCCCAGCAGATGGACATTATTTATTCTGGGCTCAAACCTAAAGAAGATCCATCAACAAAAATCCACGTCCTGAGCTCCCCTCAGTTTTATTTCTGTTAGAACGGGCTGTACTCCAGCGACCACCCAGACAGAATGTGAAGCTCCGTCTCCCAGCAGGCTCCATTTTCCAGTGCCCTTGTTTATCCCTGTGTGGTTTAATTAGCCCGGATGAGCTGAGTCAGCCTCAGCAGAAAACACAGTGTCTCCTCAGCTGAGCCAAGTCTCTCTGCTGTGCAGCAACAGCAGTGCATGCTACACAGGGACTCTCCCCCATCTCCTCCCGCCAATTACCTTTTATCCATTCAAACCTCACCTATTCTCCTCCTCCAATCCTGTGGCGTTTCCTATTGTCATCATCCTGAGGGTCCATCTGGGGTTCCATTAGTGCACTGATCTGTCCAGGGTGCTGCAGGGCTGCCATGGCAGTCTTCCTCACTTTCTCATAATGGACAAATATTAAGAAAACAACATGTCTCATGCTGTAAAAAATGAATATGATGGGTGTAAGTTTGAGTGGTGAGTGAAAACAGGATAGCCTGTTGCCTGGATACCCAGCTTTCTTCTCACTGTGGCGCTGACCAAACTGCCCAGTGATGGAAATAATAAATGGGTCTGATGTTCTTATTTTTATCCATCCTATAGCTAGCTTTCTGAATGATATTTTTTCAAGTACACCTGAAATGTTAACTTGCTGGGCACCAGGAAATCAATGAAAGTGATAGGGATTCTAAATCAGACCCATATTTTTCCTTCAGTTTTTTGTGATTTGGACTAGCACAGTTGCCTGCTGCATTTTTCTTGTTTTTGTGATTGCTCGTTTTAGAAATGCTTGGAATAATAATTAAAAGTTATGTAAAAATCCCTCCCTACAAACATACATTGACAAACTGTCTTTTATAATATAATGTTTGGAGTGGAAAACTTAGCACACAGACTTTAAAATTTTTCCTTTTGGGGAGGTTTGAATAATTACAGTAGTTCAGCTCCTGCCACACATCAACCTTTTTTGAAACTCTGAAGTTGGACAGGACTTTTCTGGTATCAGATTTATCAGGCAGCCTTGATCAAAGAAGTCTGTTTACCCACTCAGCGCCCATCACAGTTTTCTTTTGGAGTCCGACTGACACTTATATAGAGAAACTGAACTTGAAAACCCAACATTTAAAGGTTCCCAAGCAACTGGTTGCATTGTGCTCACCCAAGTCTATTTTTAATGCGTCACTGACTGAATGATGCAGAATGTGAAAAATATACTTGGTGCATGCAAGGAGTTACTGAAGTCTGTTGTATCTCTTTTATGGGGGTGTGATGGAGGCTTGTTAATGTCTCTCTTTTTCTCACTTTGCTTTGTATTGATAGGTCGTTTACTCTGTACCTTTGTAGTTCCCATCTTTTTTCATTCTGTGAATGTATTGTTTCAAATAAAGCTGCCACACTTTATTTCATTTACAGCTTTGTAGGTATTGTAGGTAAGCACTAGTGGGACTCATCACCAGTCCGAGCTTTGTCTCCTTTTTTTTTTGTTTCCATTAATGTAACGTCCATCATCTCAGAGCTTGGCTCCCGTTTTATGTGGCAAACAGGCGAATGCAGCCTGACAAACTTTTGAGTACAGTGCTAAAATCATTCCGTGCCTCTGCATTCTTTGTGTCTGCTGTTATTAAATTAAAGCAGTGGTGAAAAACACTCTGAGAAGCACCTGAACAAAGCAGAGGGATGTTTTTTCAACAGCAGGTTAATCCAACTGCAAAGCAGAAAGTCATTGATACTTTTATCTTTTCTACTTTTGTCATTTCCAGCTATGTTTGGTCATTTTGGTCATATCCGTGCCTGTTTGTGCAGGTTGTGAACTTTCTTCTTGGACACTCTTCTTCTTTTTTTGCATCACACAGTTTCTTACACTGACAAGGACAAATGGCAGCAAGAGGAACCTGCCTAATAGGATGTCAGTATTCAGAAACATTATCTTTAATTAATGCTGGTGTTGGTGATATTTTCATAAGAGATTCAGCTGCAGTAGCACGTGTAACTACAGCTCTCTGGATTTAGTGCTCATTTGCTATGGTGTAGAGGAAATTTTCCTTCATTTTCATTCCTGGTGTACAGTATATTATGATTTGTCACCATAGCTGCAACCAACAGCAAAACTGGAATAATACAGTTTTGTGCAAACAGGCCAAATACAAGTTTTTAGCTCAATGTGTTGTGAACATAATATCTAAACTACTAAATATAGAATAGAATCAGAATCAGAATCTGCTTTACTGGCCAAGTGTGTCATACACACGAGGAATTTGACTCTGGTACATCGGCTCTCACTGTGTATGTGTATATCCCTCTTGCAAGGGGCAAGTAAACAGTGAACCAGCATAAGGCTGTGTAATATAACAAAATAAGCAGTATTAACAAGCAACAAACAGTGCAAACAATGCAAAATAAGCTGTATAAGCAGACAGTAAACAATGCAGACAAACAAGGAATGCTCATTGAAATGAGACAAATAGGAATAAAAACAGAGTACTTAAAAATAGAGACCTGTAGGAATCTGTATAATCTGTACAAGGTATATTTACAGGTGTTGCATTGTCCAGTCACACTGTCGTTGGCTAAGTGTTCATCAGAGTGATGGCTTGGGGGAAGAAACTGTCCCTGTGCCTGGTTGTCTTGGTGCACAGTGACCTGTAATGCTGTCCAGAGGGGAGGAGTTCAAACAGATTATGTCCCAGGTGTGAGGAGTCAGCAGTGATCCTCTCCGCCCTCCTTTTGACCCATGATGTGTACAGGTCCTCCATGGAGGGCAGGCTCACACCAATGACCTTTTCTGCAGTCCTGACTGTTCGATGAAGTCTGTACTTGCCCTGTTTGATTGCTGAGCCAAACCAGACAGTGATGGAGGTGCAGAGAACAGACTCAATGATTCCTCTGTAGAACTGTATCAGCAGCTCCTGGGGCAGGTCGAACTTCCTGAGCTGGCGCAGGAAGTACATCCTCTGCTGTGCCTTTTGGTGATGGTCCTGATGTTGGATGTCCACTTCAGGTCCTGGGAGATAGTGGAGCCCAGGAACTTGTAGGCCTTTACTGCTGATACAGTGCTGCCAAGTATGGGGGGGGGTAAGGTGGGAGGGCTCTTCCTGAAGTCCACTGTCATCTCCACTGTTTTGAGCATGTTCACTTTAGGAGCTTGACAGAGGGATCCTTCGAGATGCAGTCGCTGGTGTAGAGTGAAAACAGTAGAGGGGAGAGCACACATCCCTGGGGGGCACCTGTGCTTATTGTCCGGGTGCTGGATGTGGCTTTCTCTAGCCTCACCTGTTGCTTCCTGTCTGTCAGAAAGCTAGTAATCCACTGATTACTAGGTGGGGGCAGGCACAGTGAGCTGGGTCAGTTTGGAGTGGAGGATGTCCGGGATGATGATGTTGAACGCCAAGCTGAAGTCCACAAAGAGGGCCTGTGCATAGGTCCCTGGGGAGTTGAGGTGTTGCAGGATGTAATGCAGTGCCATGTTCACTGCATCGTCTACTGACCTGTTTGCCAGATAGGTGAACTGGAGGGGGTCCAGCAGGGGGTCTACGATGTCCTTCAGGTGGGCCAACACCAGTCTTTCAAAGGACTTCATAACTACAGATGTCAGGGCAACAGGTCTGTAGTTGTTCAGCCCGCTGATGGAGGTTTTCTTGGGGACTGGAATGATGGTGGAGCGTTTGAAGCAGGAGGGGACTTCACACAGCTCCAGTGACCTGTTGAAGATAGGGGGCTAGCTGATCAGCACACACTTTCAAGCAGGAAGGGGTCACACCATCTGGGCCTAGGCCAGGACAATGTAAAAACAACATGTTTAGCAAAACAGAGCAATGAAAGAATGATTAAACAGGGAAGTATAAATACTGATAAACGGTCCTTAAAGGACTCAGAAAGCAGGACATTTGAAATTTTACATTTCCATGACAACTAGGAAACTCATTGGCAGATGAAGATCATATTGATATGTGGCGTGATTTTTCAAGGTCATTGTGGTCATTATGATTTTTGTGAATTATATGACATTTAGTTTATAAACAGTTCAAACACAAACCTGCATGAAAAATATACAGCTATAACAAAATGCATAGAGGAATGTAAGTGAATAAATTACTGAAAGAATCATACAAATCTAAATTAAACCACACTGTAGTTATTTTCAGAGCCTGTACACTGAAAAAAAGGACTCACTGGGTCTTTGGATTTACACAAATTATGCTAGTATATGCAACGCAATTCATTCATATTTCCTCTGTTAACATAATTCAAACAAGTTAACCCCTAAAGAAAATTATGTTGGTTTTACACATTATCATTGTGTGGGACCGATGTACACATTACAATCAAGTAAATCCAACAAATCTTTTTTTTCAGTGTG
>NW_018127950.1:1760906-1766660 GCF_001952655.1 Monopterus albus
CAGGTATAATGTTTACCTGGTTCACAATATAGCATGTTAGCATGCTAACTTTTGCCTGTTAGCACCAAACACAAATATTTAGTTATTAAACATAGCATTTGACATACAAAACTTAGCTGCTGAGATACAGTATTTGAATGTGTGCCAAAGTGGTGAATCAAACAGATCCTGACAGACATTGCAAACCCTATAGTTACATAATTAAGTACACTGCCAGTGTGGGAAAAGAAAATATATTAAAAATGAGAGAAGTAAATGAAACTATCAAACAAATTCTGTTAGTAAGTGTGAGTCTGTATGTAAATTTTGATGATAGCTTTGTTAGGCTCACTTACAGTAGACATGAAATTTTGCTTAAGGCTGAATATAATATAATATAATAAGAAGAGCACAGACCAGGTCTGACATGCTGGGCCCTGACTGTGACAGTAGCTGGTGAAATGTGAAATGGAAAGGAAGTAGTGAGGCTGCGTTATTAATGCCAAACGTGCCTGGAGGTGTAGCTGTGTGGCAGGCACGTGGACAGAAAGTCTCAGTACTCTACAAAGATGTTTAAATAAGGGTTCACATTAACGCAAATCCTCCGACAACCAGGAAGAATTGCCAGGTAGCATGTTACATTAAAATTTTTATTTTAAACAAAATGGCATCTACATATGAACATACACAGACTTTTCTCATTTATCCAGTTGATCCTTTCCTCCTCTGCAAGAATCACTTAGAATGCCGAAGAAGAACGGAGGGGAAAGGAGAACCACCTGCATGTACTCACTAAGCAGCAAGTTCTAAGTTATGATGTTAGCTGCTGATAGCATCCTAATTTAGTCCACCTCTCTTACATTATTGAGTCATTCTAAATCAAACGAGTGTGATAAGGCTGGTGAAATATATTGTAACTACAAGTCTGTGGACCGATCTTTGTTTCTACTGAAGCCATGGAGGAACAAATATCATTATCCAGGGTTCGCTTGATCATTTTTTGATAAGGATAGCTAAACTGAAGCACAAACAAGCACAGGGAAGCCAGTTTTCCCTGAGGTCTGTCACACACTCACACACACATACACACATCCTTGATTTTGCCACTTAATGGGTCCATACAGAGACTTGTATTCATTTCCGGGAGACGTCCCCTAACCTTAACAGCCTCTGGTCCCTGCAAAGCTAGCGTGCTCCTGGTTTTTGATCCCCACAAGTACAGAGAAACAAGGCTATACACACACGTTATCATTGTTTCTTCAGAGAATGATACAGTGTGCAAATTGAAATCTTTCATTTTCACCCTCATTTTCATTGTCTCATGTGCTGTGGCTTGTTTTTGTACAAATTGAGGTCTTGTAAGAAATTAAAGTCTCAGACAGAATGAAACCAGTCTTGCAACTTATCACTTTTTTCCTTCAGAAGCGAGGTTAATCTAGCGGATGAACTATTATAATGCTGGGAAACTGGCTGGGAATCCAAACCGAAAGAATTAGTAGATTAACTGATAAGTCAGCTGAGTTATTCTTAAAGCAAAACGCCAAACATTTGATTGTTGCAGTTATGAAAATATGCTGCTTTTCTTTATCTTCAGCAATAATAAATGGTACACAAATGTTACAAAATAAATCACAAGATTAGAAAACACAAAATAAACAGCACCAACACTGGCAGTACAAGAGTCCAGCTCAGCCTCACGTTAACATGTTAAGATGAGCCTTTCTATGGATAAACAGTCTAGGTTTCTAACCAAGGTTTTAGGCTCAGGGGGAAGAATGCATTCAGCTATGGACTGTAAGTTTAGATTCTTATAGGCTGTCTTCTTCCTGAAGTCTTCCTCACTGTCTTCCCATTAGCACCTTTACTGGCTTGACTAAAGACACTGGTGAGATCATTTTAGTTAATAACAGCTTCCTCCTTATTTTAACAGTTGTTGTGGTTGCTGGAAAATATTTTAAATGTGTCACGACTGGTAAACGCCATGACAAATAACAGGGAGAGACCAAACCAAACTGCAGCCCCACATCAGGACTTGTTTAAAAGGAATCAAGTGGACCTCTAGTCCTAACTTTAGTAGTCCTAGGTTTAAAGGGTTAGAGGCTTGAGCAGATATCAGAAGAACTCAGGAAAGACCATTCATTCTCAGGTTCCTGGCTTTACTGGCGAGCTCAGTTCCAGTACAAAGACTTTCCTTTATTTATAATGTTTTCATAGTTTATGAGACGCCTCTCTATCCTGACTGTCTCCCTAAATAATATTGTATAAGTTTTCCTTAGGTCACTGGGAGCCCAGACTTGTTTACATCTATATAGGCTCCACATCTGGAGTCACAGTACTTTCCTCAGCCTGGCTGTGACATGATGTTATTCTTTAGTCCAGCTAAGACATTATTCAGCAACAAGTAGATTCAATATAAAAGTGGCATGAACCTCGCCCTATACAACGTGCATCCTGCTTAAGAGAAATACAAACATTACAAATGCACAATGTAAAAAAGACAAAGAGATATAAATATGATATTACATGCTCAGAGCAATGTTAGATCACCTAACATACTGTAGGTTTAACTACTCTGAACTAACCTCAGTGGGTTGCCAGGTCCCTGTATCCTGGACTATACCCCAGCTGTATTTTATCTTTAGATGCCTTTTTTCTTACTCCTGTTATACAGTCATGTTGTTCCCACTATAAATAACAACCCATGACATTTTCAAATTACACTTATTTTCACACATCATTGTTGAAGATTGTTCATCGTGAATGCCACTTGTATCAATGAATGAATAAAATTTTTCTTAAGTTTTATATATATATATATATCTTTTTATTAATCTCCAATATACCAATATCTAATATATTCAATATACAAAGCCACTATATAATCATATGGTTACTTGTGTAAGAGCAAGTGTTTTGGCTGACAAATGTCCAAACACTTAACACCTGAACAAATTAGTGCTGATAACTGATTACAAAGAGCCACACCGCTGTTTTTAGCAACAGTGTTATTGCAGTCTATACACAAGCTTCTTAAAGGATGTAGCTGATGTTATTCTAACTTTATATTACTAACACACTCACTTGCCAAAACCAGTGATGAAGTTATGCTACTAGTATAGTATAGTATAGTATAGTATATGCAGTCACAGCCTGATACCTTTTACCTCTTTGCTACAGAGCTTAATTGTCATACAAACACCATTAATACACACTAGAGAGCCACGCAGTTGCACCTTCATCACATGAACAGTGTCTCTAGTTCAATGTTGTGCAGACAAAGCTGTGCAGTTTCAGGGCTGCGGTTCTTTGTTTACACTGTTTAGCATTCATTGTAATGAAGAAATATGTCACCCAGTGCAACAGAATGGCTTTTTATAAAATATGTTTTTAATAGTTTTTGGACAACAGTGGCTAATTATGAAAGGTCTAGCTGTGCTGTAGCTGCTAATGGAGCAATTACCCAGTACCTGTTACAAAAACATACTGTATTGTTGAATACCGTGTCTTCCTTTAACATGCTGCATGAACACATTGCATATCCAACTATTATGAAATGGCAGTAGAATTAAGTCATCAGTGACACATGAGGGCTAC
Source organism: Monopterus albus (assembly GCF_001952655.1). NCBI lineage: Eukaryota > Metazoa > Chordata > Actinopteri > Synbranchiformes > Synbranchidae > Monopterus > Monopterus albus. The sequence continues at coordinate 1,764,480 of NW_018127950.1, forward strand.
CTTCATCCACCTATTTTTGTGTATTTTTGTCAAGGGATGTTTTTCAAGGTTTGGTCTTGACTGTGAGCGACCATTCAGACAGAAGCCATCCATGCATTGGAGCAGCACAGCAGCCTGCACTGGTGGGGCTGTGTTGTTTCATGCATGATAATAAAATATGGCCCATTTGAGTTACAGATTAATGTGTCTAAAGGCTTATGAGACACTAAAACACTGCACACCAGTTTATAATTCTCACAGGCAAAATTTTACAAATCCCAGTAATTATCACTGTGGCTGCAAGGTGGAAACAGTAGAAATATGGTATTCACATCACAAAATATTCTACCAGGAATGTTCACTTGCATGTGTGTGGTGGCGTCGTGTCGGTTTTTTGATTGGTTCAACATTTCTGCTGCATTAGCACCTCTGCTGCACCAGTGGACTTGTCTTATTGAAATGAACAAGGGCTAATGTCACTCTCAACATGATCTTAGGTCTCAGTGCTGTTTCAAACAGTGCCATTTCATGATTCAGCATGACAATGCCCACAGCTAAAAATAAAACTACACTAAATAAATGACCTGTTTTTTCATTTCGCTTGAGTTTGTCTATTTTGATTACACCTGCTTTAGTCTGCTTTGCTGAAGTATCAGGTTTATGACCAGAATTGATCCTTGAAAAGTTGTTTTATGATTAATTGTTTACCTGGTTTGGTCTCATTTGGCCTTTTTGACTGGAGCAACCAGTAGGCACCAGTAGACTGGATAACACCATAAGGTCTCCAAGCCATCACAGCATCAAATGCTACAAATGTTTTTTTTATTTATTGACTGAGCATATCATGTGATACTGCTCTGTGAGTGTTTGTATGTGTCTGGTCTGCCACTTCCTGAGGCTGGCGGTGCTGTAAGGACCCTGATCGACTGGCAGGGGAAACCTTCACTGTAGTAAATGTGAGGACACGGAGAGAGAACATGATCACTCTTTACAAAGGCTGATTCTTTTTTTTTCCTCAAATGTTGTGGCTCTTTGTACTTGCTCTGAATGGCAGGATAGAAATCCGTGCCGAGCCCTTTGTCCGAGCTTACCTGTTTTTGATGTTCATTGCAGATGGAATGGCACTCCTCTGAGCATGTGTGTTTTAGTAAAGACAGTCTTAAAAGCCTATGTTGTTTGAGCTGAAAGCCCCAGAATGCATTGCTAAAAGGTTCTTTCAAACAGGGAATTCAGCATTTGACTCTCTGCAACAGTATCTGTTGAATGTAAACAGCTTTTTTCTGCTTCTCTATTCCCTCAGCACTTTATCAGCATCAGTCAAACCCAAAAACATTTAAAGCTTTTTTTTTCTTCTTGCACATTGCTGTTTGTTTATTCATTGAATAAATCAGCTAACCGGATCCTCCCATCTGTCTTACAGAGGATACAGCCTTCGAGGCAGGTGTGCGCGTGCAGATCCACAGCCAGGCGGAGCCCCCTTTTGTTCACGAGCTGGGCTTTGGCGTGGCCCCCGGTTTCCAGACCTTCGTAGCCACACAGGAGCAGAGGGTAGGTGTCCCTGACTTTCCACTGATATCTAGTTAATAGCTTTTTTATCACTTCTCCTTCGCTTGTGCTTTTTTTTCCTCCTCTAATCACATGTTCAGCTTATCACTCAGAGATAAAAAAAAAAGCCTCTGTGATAAATAACTTGTCAGAACAGATATGATGACATTTTCTGCATGCATGTGCATGAGTGTGTGTCCCAGTACCATCTGGACCCTCAGTTGGCCTCTGTGTGATAGTTATGACTTCCTCCTTTGTCAGTGGCTTTAACCTTGCTGGTACAGAAGCGCTTCACCCCAACTCCGCCCCACTCCATCATACTGAAGCTTTATTCCATGATGCAAGGCCATTATTACAGGCTGCAGGCCTCACAGATACGTGTGGCCCAAGGTATTTGATGTAAAATGCCTTTCACCGGCTCATATTTAACAGCTTTGTTTTTCACTTCTTCTGCCCTTCCTTCCCAGTGACTTGGAAACAGGCTTCAGTGAAGATGTTTCTTCACTGCCAAGCTCAATGTCTTTATATTGTGACACCCCTCAGCAGCGTGTCACTATCCATTCATCCATCCATTTTCCTCCGCTTATCTGGGACCGGGTCGCGGGGGCAACAGTCTAAGCAAAGATGCCCAGACTTCCCTCTCTCCAGACACTTCCT
>NW_018127950.1:1766788-1768580 GCF_001952655.1 Monopterus albus
GAGAAAGCTCATTTCGGCTGCCTGTATCCGGGATCTTGCCCTTTTGGTCATGACCCAAAGTTCATGACCATAGGTGAGAGTGGGAACGTAGATTGACCAGTAAATCGAGAGCTTCGCCTTACAGCTCAGCTCCTTCTTCACCACAACGGATCGGTACATCGACCGCATTACTGCAGAAGCTGCACTGATCCGCCTGTCAATCTCCCGTTCCATCCTTCGCTCACTCGTGAACAAGACCCCAAGATACTTGAACTCCTCCACTTGAGGCAGGAACTCTCCACCAACCTGAAGGGAACAAGCCACCCTTTTCCGACTGAGAACCATGGCCTCGGATTTGGAGGTGCTGATTCTCATCCCAGCCGCTTCACACTCGGCTGCAAACCGCCCCAGTGCACGCTGGAGGTCCTGGTTTGATGGGGCCAACAGGACAACGCCGTCTGCAAAAAGCAGAGACGAGATCCTGTGGTCCCCAAACCGGACTCCCTCCGGCCCCTGGCTGCGCCTAGAAATTCTGTCCATAAAAATAATGAACAGAACCGGTGACAAAGGGCAGCCCTGCCGGAGTCCAACATGCACTGGAAACAAGTCTGACTTACTGCCAGCGATGCAAACCAAGCTCCAGAGGGTGCTGCGAGGGACATGGTCGAATCTACATACAAATCTTTTATGTGTATTAAAATAAGCTGAAAGTATCTAAATTATAGATTAGTGTCTCACTTACACTTCACTCTTAGCGTCAAGTCAATTTTATAGAGCTTAAGCTTTTATTTGTCTCAGCTTTACAAACGGCACACCACATAGTGCTCTCTGTCCTTATACTGTACGCTTCATTTGGGCTAAGAAGCACTCCCAAGCTTTTTAAAACGCATGACGACACAGAGCTGCTCTGATCGGCATCTATGCTATACGAGAGACATTTCAGAGAATATAAACAATTGTGCTTGTTCAGGCAGTGGTGGAAGAAGTACTCAGATCCCTTAAGTAGCAGTGTAAACATACTTTGTTACAAGAAAAAGTCCTGCATTCACAATGTCACTTAAGTAAAAGTACAAAAATATTAGCTTCAAAACACTTAAAATGCTAAAAGTAAAAGTACTCATTTTGCAGAATGGCACTTTTGACATGATTATATATATATTATTGTATTATAAATACTGATGCATTATTGTGTTAATCGCATTTAATGTTGCAGCTGGTAAAGAGGGTGCTATTTGTAACTAGCTTATATACTTATGTATTTGAAGTACTGCTAGGTAGCTTTTGACTTTTCCAATGAAGCTCAATAAAGTCATGATTATGCTGGTATTTTTGTATTAATCTGGTTCTGAAAAGTAACTAGTAGCTAAAGATATAAAATAAAAGTAGTACAATACTTGCCTCTAAAATGTAGTGAAGTATGAAGCAGCACAAAATGAAAATACTTTAAGTACACATACCTCAAAATTGTACTCAAGCACAGTACTTGAGTAAATGTACTTAGAACTAAAATGTGATATGGTTACAAACTCATCTGCTCCAGCTGTTTTTAAACGTGCATGTTACTATTTGTCATGTATTATTAATAATATGTTTATCCTTTACTGACATACTGTCTAGGCCGCATCGACAATGGAGGTGGAGAATATGGTCCACTCGGACTCAATATCTCCAGCCTCCCTCGAGATCCGGTCAAAGCTCTGCCGGAGGCGGGAATTGAAGATCTCTCTGACAGGGGATTCTGCTAAACGTTCCCAACAGACCCTCACAATACGTTTGGGTCTGCCGAGTCTGTCCAGCTTCCTCCCCCGCCATC
>NW_018127950.1:1769422-1771933 GCF_001952655.1 Monopterus albus
TGGGAGACCCTACCAGGGACATATAGCCCCCGACAACATAGCTCCTAGGATCACTCGGGTACTCAAACCCCTCCACCACAATAAGGTGGCGGTTCAAGGAGGGGGGGAGCGTGTCACTATTTCTTTACTTTTCTTTTTGTCTACCTCTCTCTCTGTATTACTGCCTCCAAATCTAGCTTTTGAGAATGCATTGTCTGGCTCAGCAGTGGGAGCTGACTGGCTTCTCTGAGCAGACCAGATTTCTGTCAAGATAAATTAATTGTCCTCTCAGTTGTAAAATGGCAGCATTTTCTGCCGTATCAATGATGTTTGTTTGGCTTTGGCAGCCACTGGCTGTCAGTCAGTGAATGTGTTTACATGGACTTGAGCATCAGACTTACAGTCGGATTTTTAAAGTGTCCTGCTTTTGTTTCCTAAATGTCACCAACTACCTTCACAGCTGCGGTTGCAGCCAAGTGATGCAACACAAACAGTAGCAGCATCAGTTTTGGAACCATGAAGAAACATAATTTTATATGCCAATTCAAGATCATTACTGTAGCATCCTGGGACACTGGAGAAACATTAACTTTTGTGCTTTGAGAATTTTAGATTATATTCAAATGTATGTCTTGTGTACAAAAATGCCTCCTCCCCTGGTATTATTTGACTGTTTGCTTTTACTCAGAGCTCTCCGTATACAGTAATCATTGAGAATCTCTTCTTTAAGAGATTGTACTGTACCCTTTCATCACACTGTTTTTGAGGAGTCAATATTTTCACATCACCCGACCAGTTGACATGAAGGCCAGCCAACAGTGGTTTCAAAGTCAGACTGAAAAATGTTGCATTTAGTTTAGTTGCATTTAGGCTTCTGATTTGTGTGGTTTAACATGCAGACTGTGTCTTGATTTGTTTGTCTAGTGATGTTTTGTCTTCATGCTTAGGTTTTTAATTGTGACCTACCAAGGGACTGCAGATGTAAATTAGCTTTAGGCTAACTCTGACACAACACATCAAATGGAAACAGTTATGTGGAATATTAAATAAGAAAAAACATTATTTTTCATTGCAAAGGGGATGACTAAACATGAAATGTTAGATTTCAGTACCAGAGTTACAGTCATCTTTTTCCAGTAAAAATTTCTTAAATATTACTGTGTTTCAATTATTTGATGGAAGGGAGTAGAGAGCTTGCCTGAGTTGCTTTCTCATGGAAAAAGTTGATTTCTTTGCCATGTAAACATGTAACTCTGGTTTCAAATCTCATTTTTACATGTATGCATGTGCAAAGACAAACTTCAGACTGGCAAAGCACAACTGTGACAGCAGAGCAGGAGTGAAGCTTCTTTATCTGATATAATTCCATCTGAAAACAGATTAAAACTGATGCCACACAAGAGGTTTAAACATGCGAGGTGTGTGTTTTAACAGCTGAACATTTGTCTACTTGTAAAAATTCAGACACATTTTGTTCTTGTTTACAGTCACTAATATACTGTAGGTAGGATGCATGGTTTACAGATTAGATTCTTCCAGGTTTCTAACCAGGGTTTTCAAATGCCTTTAAACATAATGAGAAAGAGGGAAATACTAGAAATAATGAAATAGTGGAGAATAAAAAGAAGTTCAGTTTGAATTTTAGGAACTTTTCTTAAGCAAAATTCAGTTGAAACCTCGCCTCACTACAGTACATCACAGCTCAGTGTGGTGCTGTGGTACAGAGAGTCACCTCAGCAGTAGGCAGGAAGGAGATCTATCCAGAGATGGTTAGGCCTCCTGGGTAATGAGCCTCCAAGGTTTCTGTCTCTGCTCATCTGTCAGCCCAGTTCTGTGACTATTAGGATGAAGAGAGGCCCTCCTCTGCCTGCCTGCTGTGAAAACAACTCCCCTCTCCACAAGCCTGCGCAGTGGGAAACATGGCAAATGCAGCTCCAGCTAATTAATGCAGAACTGCACTTTGTATCAGACGTCTGGGAAAAAACCCTCCTACTGTTAGACGTTCCCACCTGTTTCTTCAAACTTCTTATTCTGTAGAAACCTCAAGGGCACATTCAAATGCTTCCAAAAACATTCACAATAATATTGATGGGGAAGAGCATGTGGTTGTTTGGGGGAGGGGGTGGTGTATGTGGAGCATGTTTTTTTTTTTTTAACTAAACTGGTGATTAGTAGATCTTTATAATGATACCAATCAGCCTGACTGTGAAAATGACTTTGACAGAAATTAAATGAGCTATTTATGCCATATAATGCTGAGCCTACTGTAGATCAAAGCTGCTTAATCAAGTGAGCTAAAGGCACAAAATACAGTATGCAGCCTATGGTAAGGGCTGGAAGAGACCTTAAGCACAGGCACAGGTAATTTTAAGTGTAAGCTCTCCTACAGACCTAGAAATTTCCCTTCAGCAGGCTTTTAACTGAAGCTGCAGAAAAGGGCACTGTGTTGCCTTTGCTAGTAAAGTCATTTTTACCATTATTCCTTTGCAGCCTGTTGATTCAAACTCGGGCTCTTTGTGTTTCAGTTATGCT
>NW_018127950.1:1771949-1790778 GCF_001952655.1 Monopterus albus
AGAAGAGGTGTGGGGGGGGGGGGGGGGGATTTGTGGCGTGCCTCTGTACACTGATTTTGTGTTGAGATTCGGCTCCAATCTAGACTCTAAAATGTCCATTTCAGCTCACACAGCTAGTGTTAATACAAATACCTTATTAACACCCTTGTCAAATCCAACTTTTTTTTAACATTTCCCTTGCTGCCAAATTACAAAGCCCAATTAAAGCATTGCTCCGGTATAACAGGAGAATGGAACATTGATTAATAACACACCAAGTGGGGCACGGGCCTCAGATTAGACAGACTGTAATCAGGTCAGCAGGGCTCAACACAGTGAAAAGTGATACTGAGCACATAGGATTATATGATTACATAGAAATAATCAGATCTCAAATCAGGCATAGCTGACTCTGATTAGGCAAGAAGTGAAGATTAGCTGAGGTATGAAGGTGATTTTTAAGGTTAAGGATTGCTGAGAAGCACTTTTAAGTCCCTAATAAAATTAATCCTGTCTGGATGTCAGTATTCATTGCTCGGGCTTGCTGATGGCATCAGGGAGGGCATGTTGAGTTAACACAGGAGACATTCAAGCCATGCCCAGAAATGCCAGAGGCTTCTGTGTGGTGAAATATTCAGCACGCTAGATTGTTGCTTGGATCGCATTTGAATTTATTGTCCTAAATGTTTGTGAGGTTATCTGTAGACATCATCGAACTCCCTCGAAGCAGAAATACGCCTGATAGAGAGAGCAGAGTTTGAAATTCCGTCAATAGTAACAAACTGTGGCCAGATTTTACCTGGCAGGATGCTGGTTTTTGCCTCATTTAAAAATTGTCCTTTTGGCAGAGGAAGCAGTCTCACTTGGGATGCATTGTAATGATAATGAAGGGAACTGGGGAACAGAGGGTGGTGGGTGACGGATACTGAAAACATGGCTATGGAGTGGGCTTGGTGTCCTTTGTTCCTAACTGCTGTGTTCCAGTCTTTAGAGCTGCAGGAGAAGGACATTTGGAGTTTTTGTGCTCCCATCACCAGTTGTAGTGGGATTTTTCTCACAGAGTCTGGCTATCTGTTGAGTTGTTTTACATGCTGCCTGGTTTATTATGGGGCTCTTCTGCTTTTCTGTACTGGTTTATTTCCAAAGATTAAGCAACACATTTTGGAAAGCCACTGTCCACATTTAGGACTTAATACATGGGTATTCTCTGCTGAGTATCTGCAGGTCTTTAAAAGTATTGAATTTACTTCCCTCAAAAAAAGTTACAACGTTTTTATATGTGGTTGTGGGCTTTGAGACTGTTGCCACAGCAGATTGTACTGCAGGAGGCTGTTTATTTTAATTTACTTTTCAGCAAGCTGTTGGTACCACTAGCTAGAGCAGCTAGGAACAGAAACCTCACTGACTCATAATAGGCCAGTGTTGGGTATAATTAAACCTTGAATTAACTTAAATTGAATTGATTAATAATTGATAAATTCATCTAGCTAATAAATAAATGGAAGCCTTATTGTTCCAACTGGTTTCCCATTGTTTTTTTTTTGTTTGTTTGTTTTGTTTGTTTTATTGATATGAAAAAGATATTAAATTGCATTCTGTGTTAAAAGACTTTAAAACTCTCACATTTATTTTGGTGGACACTGCAGAAAACCTGATGTGTTTGAGAAAAACTGTCTCCATTCCTTATGCCCCCAGTCCCCACTAACCCCACACCTCCTTTCTTACCTGTAGCTGACCTACCTGCCTCCCCCGTGGGGAGAGTGCGAGTCAAAGGTGCTGGAGTCAGGATTTTTCGAGGTCTACAGTGTAACTGCCTGCAGGATTGACTGTGAAACTCGTTACATTGTGGAGAATTGCAACTGCAGGATGGTGCACATGCCTGGTCAACACCCGCCTTCTTACTTCAGCATTAAAAAAAAAAGTTAGACACTTTTGGTGGTTTTTAGCAAGGTTGCATTTTGGCAGGAAAAAAGGTATTGCACTTCTACATTCATCTAACAGTTTACACTTTGCTTGTAGAGTCTTCCAAGAACTTATTTTTAAACACTGCCACTGACTGAATTCTTCTTCTAATATGCTTGATTCAAACTGTTTGTAGGTGATGCTCCGTATTGCACACCTGAGCAGTATAAAGACTGTGCTGAGCCTGCCCTTGGTAAGTCCACATGTACAGTACAGAAAACCTCATCAACATGACGAACACATGTACTATCTACTGGCTAGTCCAGGGGTGTATCGAGACAATTTTGATGGGATGGCCAAGCTGGGGCACAGACTCAGAGAGGGGTGCCACACTTCAAATACATGTGAAAAGTCAATTAAACCATTCGTTCTACAAAATAATAAACCATATATTATTAAGAATCAAATTGTTTATTTTGTGTAGAAATGAGACACACATACTGTAGTGCTTTCTTTAGCTAACTTCTCTCACTCCTTATTTATTCCATGCCAGGGACATCGCTGCTGCACAGTGTTCCCCTCAGTGAGGCAAATCATGCCTCCCCAACAACACAGTCAGACAAATTCATGGAAATACCATGCTGCATGTAAGATTTAAAATAAAAAAGTTTTGACCAATATTAATTATGAAGCACCAAAAATTTTAGTTGTATTTAAGGCAATGATTTATCATTGTTTTTAATTTTTTATTCATTAATACTGACAAGCATCACATTTTGATTCTGGCAGGGGTGACCAATCAGATTTTGGGGGTGGCCAGTGCCCTCCCTACAGCTGTATTACAGATCTACATGTTGGTGGCTATGGACAAACCAAGTGGAGACACAGGAACTGTGTTAAGAGCTGTAACACATGTCTGTGTATTAATAGTGAAGACAATGTTAAGGAAGTGGAAGAAAGATTCTCAGTAATTTTCTCCTTTTTGGTAACACACATTTAGCAAAGCCATTACACTGTACACTCACCACTCTGTACGAGCAAACATAAACAGAGATTGCACAGTGGTAGTCTCCTACTCAGCAGTGAGATGGGGCGAAATAACATAAGTTCCCTGGATGTAACTCCAGCTCTCTAAATATGTGTGTACTCACTGCTGCTCAGAGTAATAAAAGAATGTAAACACAGTGATATAACTCACTGAAATGAAATGCTCAGCTATATATTAGAACAGTTTTGAACCCCTGGTGTTGAAATACAGCTTTAATAATCCTTCACCTATTAGGGGCTGGGTCTTACTGTCCCGTGTTCGCACTCAGATGGATTCTCTTTTTTTTTTTTAAATATATTTATGGGCATTGGTTCCAGGTAGGTTTTTTATGAGTACATTTCTAAACAGTTCAAAATATTGGACTCATATAGACAAAGAAATTTCATCTACTTTATTGGAGGCAGAGCTCTTAAAATGTGGGCAAATAAAACCAAACCTTTCTGCACTGTATGGCTAGATTCCATGATGTGATTGCGAATGAATGTTTTTTGTAATTTGGGTACACACTGATGTTTTAAGGGCTGTGCCCATACATATATTTTCCTACATAGTAAATAGAAAATACAGCCTGCTAGATTCTATGAAGTCACTGTTAGCCATTTCAGTTCTAATATACAATGGCCATGTAATCTGCATTTTGATCACGAAAAGCCCATAGTCAGAGAAAACATACTGTATATAATGAGTCAGTTCAAAAGCATACAAAGAAATGCTTGACCTTTATCAGCCTCAGCTGGTAGCCAGTGGGAGTTACAGCAACATTGATAAAATGTTCTCTGCTCCCACACCACACCAGCCTTTATGCTTAGCCCCCACTTCTCCCACCCTGAGGTAAATTATCTCTGGAAATCCGTCTTGTGCAAATGTGGCCAAGAGCAGCAAAACCTTCAGGCAATCAGCATCAAGGATGCAAACTCCCACACCAAAAGATTGTTCAGTGTATCTCACCAAAGTTACAACCTAGAAGTTACACTGTATGATGCAGGAGGAATGTCGAAGGTGTTGTTAGGTATTCCAGACAGCTCCGTCTCTCTCTCTCGCCTGTAATTGGTTTCATATTTTGAACAGTATGGTTTTCACAATCACAGCAGACACACATATTCTGCTTGGATCACTGAATGCAAATGAATTCTTGTTTTAAACTCAGTACCAATTTGCTCCAGAGAAGTCTTTGCTCGGCAAAAGTTTGATTGGGTTTTTCTCTCTCTGTAACTATGTCGCACACGTTTTGGAGACAGCACTAAAAAATATTTTTAATAGGAGACAGCTGCATCTGTTGTCTGTTAACAAGCTGCTTATCAAGTGCTTTTGAGAAAACAAAGACAGCTTATACTGTAATTACACATCCAGACAGAAAACACAATTATTTGCTATAGTTGTCAAACAATGAACAGTTTTAAATAAATGGTTAAAGCAGTAATCTTTCTGTAAATACCTTTCTATCTGCTATTAACAGCTAGTTATGCATTAAAATTTAGGAAAATATTAAACTTATGAGGAAGAAATGTGTTATGATAATTCTGTCTTTTATATTTAAATGTATGTGTGAGAAAAATGAGTGTAGGAGATGGACAAAGGTGAGTGGCTTAGAGAAAGAAATCAATCATTTGAATGCACGAGGCCTTGCTCCCATGTATCCAATAATCTCTCATTTGAATAAAAACAAGAGACCACTGAGAAGCTATATTGAATTTCTTCTTGCAATTACATGACTGTGGTGCCCCACCAGCCATTAGTGCACCATAGGGGATAGCTGCCTCATGCTCTGTGATCTGCAGGCCTGCCACAGAGTTGTCTCAGTGAGAAATTAGACTGATAACATTAACTTCTCCTTTGCTTTCCGTTGATAGAATAAGGGGTGGGTGTATGAGGAGATTTTAAATCTGAAGAAGATCCAGTGAGAGAAGTTTTTGGTAGTGAGAAAGGATTCTGTAATATCTCGTGAAATTAAATGACGATTATTTAAACTCTAGAACTTCAAAAATTTAGCTAAAGAAAGTGATTTGTGAGTAGCGTGAGTGGCCTCGATGCCGGGGAAGCTTCTGATGGAGCTATATTGAAAAGCCTGTGTCACTTAACATTACCATCACTGTGAAGAGAGTGGATGCTGTGTAGGAGGCTGTGGGCTTAACATAAAATCATTCACGGCATTTTTAAAAATTTTATTTTTTTCTCGGAGTCAAACTGCCAAAGCAGAGCCGTGAATAGAGCTTGTTATTTCTGCATTAGGATTTGTGTTGGTGTTAAGACTGTTTTGCAGGTTGCTGCTTGAGTGTGTGTTTGTTGCATTACATTCTCTCCTCTGTATGTGACATTGACAATGACAGAGACTTTACTGTCATGTGGGCTTTTATTGAATAAACATTTGCGAACTCAAGACGCAGTATGAATAGGGCCATAGGGAAGGCGACAGTGGTACAGTGGGGGAGGCGACAGTGGTGCGGTGGGTAGAGCAGTCGTCTCCTAACCACAAGGTTGAAGATTGAAGGCTCCCCCCATTGCCCTCGATGGTTAGAGCCATCGGTTGAGGTGGCGCCGCAGATGGCTGCCACTGGTTTTGTACAGGAAACAAATTACTTGTGTGTAGCATACTTGACCAATAAAGGTGATTGTCCTTATCCTCATGTGTGCAATCATGTGTGTTAGTTTTATGCATGTACTCTATATGTACAGAGGTAGGGTACAGTATGTGTGACCTCTCTTTCTTTTCTGTCAGTAAACAGAGGTCACACATCTCAGAAAATAGATGTCAGTCATCTCTTAGAAGGTATACTACCCTCCTGCTCTCAACACAAATCTACACAAGCTTCAGGCCTGTATCTTTGAGAGCAATTACTGTTTATCAACAGTGAAAATGCACTGACACGCAGCTGCATGTAGTTAATTAGAGTAATTATTGGAGCTGTGGTGTGTTGAATCATGACCACAATTTAACATAATGTTATTTTATTCCATGTTTTTTTTTTTTTGTGACTGTATACTCTTAGTTCGAATGTGGCTCCAGCCTGCAACAGCACATCCACAACATCAGTGTGTTTGTTCTTGCAGGTGATTTTCTCATAAGGTATACGATGCACATGACTCTCCCTCTGGCCTATTTTATAGCGCTTTATTATTACTCCAGTTTAGTCTGTGCTGCAGTTCTTCAAATAAAAGGCTTTTGTTTGCCAGTTAGATATGACTTGTCTCAGGGGTAAAGGCCATAGTCAAACTACTACATTGTCAGGTGAATATTCATCACCACAGCAGGTGCTTCACACTCAAATCAATGGCAAAATACTTAGGAATCAGATTGCAGACAGAATAGTGTGTTTGTGCCTTTGTGAGACTCAAAGAAATATTGTACAGTAGTTATGAACCAGTTTGGCTAGTTTAATGCTTTTAAACTGAATGTCTCAGAATGTCCAGGGACCATGCAAGGTCAAGTCTCAATGTATCTAAAAGGGCATTTCTTCATTGTCTTCATCATCTTCAAACCATCCTCATTCCAACTCCTTGTACCATTTTCCCTCCCACTGTTATGCTTTTCCCCTCACCATGACCACACGTGAAGCTAAGCTGTCAGCTGTGGAGAGTAGTAACTGCATGTGCCGGACATCGTGCAACATGACCCGTTACAACAAAGAGCTATCCATGGTCAAAATCCCCAGCAAGACCTCAGCCCGCTACCTGCAGAAAAAGTTCAACAAGACGGAGAAGTACATCACGTAAGTAGCCTGTTATTTTTTTCCTTGTGCTTTGTATGTTTGCTGACTGTGGTGCTTGCCAAGTGAGTGCCAGCTGCGGGATTCATTAGGACAAATGCCCTGTTTTGCCTTTTGCAGAGACAACATCTTGGTGTTGGACGTGTTCTTTGAAGCTTTGAACTATGAAACCATCGAGCAGAAGAAAGCCTACGAGGTGGCAGGCTTGCTTGGTAGGTTTTACTCATTGTTAATGTTAATTTTCCAAACCTGGATCCAGTCTAGAGTATGTTAGTCACAGCCATGCTACTTGTGTAATAATGTGCTCACTCATGGGACTGACTTAGAGTAGATGATACAAAGATGCCTGATGTGATGGTTGACAAACTTACTTATGATGCAATTACACTGTGAAACAAGCCATCAACAAAATGTCTGCACTGATCAAATTGTATGATCCAGATCTGTGGAGCAGCATCAGTAAATGAAAAAAGCAGCAATTTGCTTGTTTTCAGTTTTTGTTTGATGGCTCTGCTGCTGTCACTTGTTTTAACATTGACCAGTTCATTAAAACATGCAGTGCTGTTTAAATATTCAAAGACTGAGGCAAATGTAAACCCAGTAAATTGCCAGTTAAACATTGCCGATTCATGGGATCTAGAACCCAGGTGACTGACATTGTATTTGGTAAATAACCAATAATAACCAAATGAGGTGTAAAATTTCCTGACCTGACCCTACAAAGTATTGAATTCAAGTCATTTATGTGTCATCTTGTTGTGAAAAGGGACTGAGATTGCATCAACAAAAACAGTCCTCAAAAATCATGGTGAAAGTTCTGCACATGGCATTAAAAACACATTTACAGACTGAATACAGTCCCCAGGTTTATACCTGCACTGAACTCTGAAGGTGCATTTTAATTAGCGCTGATTAAAATCGATTAAAATAATTCATCTCAATTAATCGCACGATTGTCCAAAGTTTATTAATTAATTGCAAATTAATTGTCCTTTTAAAAAACTATTCTAGCTTTTAAATGTACCTTTAAGGGACACAGAAGAAACTGTGATTACTGAGAGAAGTCCAGTAGTCTCCGTTGAGCACAACTGTGTTCATCTGTCCCAGTACCTCCTCCACTTTAGCTTTGTCATGTTCATACATGTTGTGTATCTTCATTACAGTGGAGGCTCTTGAAGGCAATTCATATGTGCAGTCTTTGGATGTTATTTCAGGCAGACCCTCGTCCTCCAAGATGTTGATTGGCCTGCAAGCTGTAGCCACCCATTAAGCTGTCGCTGTTGAAAATTTGCTGCTTGTAGAGTTGTCCATTGAAAACTATCCAGCGTGGTCTGTCTTTGGCGATGGGGAGGAGGGCTCTCTGCATCAGCTGTATGCTTGGTCAGCAAGTGGTATTTGAAACTTGATGTACTCCGGTGGTAACACAGTTTACATTGACAGTAAATGCAAACAACTTTGGTCTTGAGAGAACCATCTGGCACAGCCTTGAAAATGAACTTGACATTCAAAAGACCCTTTTCTTTATCCATTTCTGCTCATTTCTGCTGCTGCTTCACTTCCTGATTTCCCAAACTATGGGGCGGGCCAAGAGTCATAATCACTGCGTTAATCGCTGGTCAAAAAAAAATTGGATTAACTCATTATTATCACGTTAATTTTGACAGCTGTAGTTGTAAAGATCCTACCAGGCAGAAGGAATCTAGTGTTTTTCATGGTCATGGTTTAATGGTCTGTACAAATAAGCCTGATTTTGCTGTTCCATTTCTCTATATGTGCCTGTGCATGTGACCTTCTACAGGTGATATTGGAGGTCAGATGGGTCTGTTCATTGGAGCCAGCATCCTCACCATCCTGGAGCTGTTTGACTATGTTTATGAGGTTAATCTCAAGTTGCAGTTTTCACATTTTTACTCTCATTAAACCCATTGAAATAATTCATTACTCCCGTACATCCTACTCCTCCAGAGCCTTTAGCAGTTTATGTCAATGTAATAAACTTTAATAGCCCTTGTTTTCTTTTTTACAGGGAAGAGTTAGAGCATTGACCATGAAAGCCAAAAACAGGAACAATACCACAAATTTTAAAAAATAAATTAATAAATAAAAGGCAAATATACAGCTGGATTGACTTTAGATCTGACTGGGATGATGGGCTGATGGTACTTTCCATTACCTTTATTGTAGCCCACTGTGTGCCCCTCTTTAGAGCTTCTCCTGCTGCTTTCAGCTACAATGGACTCTGACAAGTACATAATAGTCTTCACGTCTCCCAGGGCTTTAGAAATATGTTTTTGAACCATTTTGTGGTCATAATTGAGTAATGGGAAAAAGAAATCCACATGTTGCCAACACAAGCAGTTTTAAAGCAATTTTTAACAGCTAGCATGCTAAAACAATTGTAATGGTGTAGATTCTTGCCATATTTGCCACCTTATTACTTTACAAAGTCAAATGCTTCTGTGCAGTGAGTAATTACAGCAAGAGGCCATGTAGATATTCTAAAAATGCAGAGAGAAGTCTTTCTGACTTATTTCCCCTTATCTGCAGGTGGTGAAAGACAGACTACTGGATTTACTGAACAGAGAGGAGGAGGAGGAGAGTCATGGAGAGGATGTGGTAAGAGTGGCCTTCAACCCTTCATTTGTCAATCTTCTTCACAGAGTGTTCTATGTAAGTGGAGCGTGTAGATTTAGTGTAATTTCACTCACTCTGTTCATACATAGCAAACCCTGCCCTAACCCTGCATGTGGAAGGAGCACCTTAGCAAATCTGAGACTGCGTTCAGACCGATAATAGCATGCCAGTTTGGCACAAAATGCCAAACTGGCATGCTCTTTGGCAGCTCTTTAAAGGAGCTCTCGGAGAATCTGAGCAGCAAAGTTTGTGTTGGAAGAACTAATTCTCTTTTACCAATCACATACAGTATCTACATGGGCATCAAATCTTAGTTACATCAGCAATTAGCTGTAGTATAAGGAGGAGGTTGGAGTAGTGGAGGCAGCTACAGCAGTAAACTGCAGAATAAAGAGTGAAAAGAGTCAGGTTGTAATGTTCACTGTGAACTGTATGAGTGTTACAGGACATTACTGGTCAGCTGGTGGCCGAACAGCGTCAAAGGAATGAGCCACTACTGATGAAGAATGAACGAAACTGCTGCCAGTTAGCTAATGCAAGGAGCAACTTCAGTTCTCTGCCTGAATTAAACAGCATTTCACTTAACTTTACTATGCAGTTAAAATTTTTGCAAAGCTCCATGATCGCATTGCCATTTAAACACACATCAGTACACAGTCTAAGTTCAGGCCAATATTTGTAGTGTTTATAAGTTCAGCCATTATTTATTGTAGGACTCTGGTTCTTGTTACCATTGCTAACTCTGAGAGACGAGACAGTCCAAGTAACTTCAAAACAGTGCTGATTTATTCAAAGGATCACAGGTAAAATTAACATTACACGCTCAGGTATCTTGCACCATCAAACTGCTCGCAGGTAGATGTAAGATGAAAGACCCTGAACCCACCAGGCCTATACATTATATCCCCTCGGTTGGGCTAGCCCCATACTACACAGAAACGTCAACCGAGACGTCTCTGTTGCCAGCTTTGCAGCTGGTCATAGCAGTAGTCAAAACATGAAGCAAATCAATGTGCGTGTGTGTGTCTGCTGATTAAGTGGTGTGTAGCTAAAAACATTCTCACGACCTCTAGTAACATGTCGTGACTTAAACATAAGAACATATTATGGCTAAGGCTACAGTTATACACGTCATAATAATAATATTAAACACCCTGTCTGCTGACAGTCATCAACTTTTCTCTCTAGTTATCCTTGACCAGATGTACTCTGCAGAAACTCATAAGCATTTAACAGTCTAACTAGACATCCTATCTCCACTAAACATTTCTAATACACAAAGTATCTATCCAATTTCTATCTGACTAAAAATATCTAACACTATCTAACCAAGAGTTAGTAGTGTGTGTCTCCTAGTGAACATTAACCACTCTGCTACCATCCCCAGCTTTAATAAAACTCATGTTTTTAAAGCTGTTATTAACTAATATTTAGCTCTCTTGCTAATGCCAATTATCTTTGTTTATATCTTTTAGTGTATTTGTTCTGTTTTCAGTTTATGTCCCCATATAGAAACACCTGTTTTACAAGATGCCCCACTGTATTTTGCTTTGACTTGGCACCAAGGCTCTTTCAAACTTCTTTTTCCCCAGAGTTCCTGTGACCCTGTGGCAAACCATTCGGAGTCCATCAGCCACACTGTGACAGTCCCTCTGCAAACAACTTTGGGCACCCTGGAGGAGATTGCTTGCTGAGGGCCTCTCCCCTTCCCCTCAAAGCCATACACATCCAGCCTCCACTGGGTGGCGCTACATCTTCTGTTTTGGCGCCTGCAGGACCTTTAACAGGGGAGGGGAGAAGACAAGGACAAGAACAGGGCTTGGCCTAAGGACAGTGCTGTGCTCTGTCACACCGCCCTGTCTGAGGCACTAATGAGGATTAAGGAGCTGTCAGCCGGACCTATCAGCCCTCTCTGTCACCCTGCACTGTACTGTTGTAGGAGGGCGACTTCCGCTGTGCCAGACCTGCAGTCATGCACACAGAAAATCAGAGACTAGGTGGTGTAACTACCCATGAAGGGGGCTTATACCCGTGCAGCATATCTATGTAACAAACACATTCATATGTCACTCACTGCCAAATGAACTGTACAAAATTGGTTTTGAACTGTCCAAACTGCATGTGTCAATCTATCTTGCTCTCTTTGCTGATGCATACGCTGGACTGCAGTGTTGCTTTAGTGTACATGTGTGCCATTTGTCCGTATCTGCAGGACAGGCCTGTGACAAGCGCCCAAGCGAGACATTTGAGCTTTGAATGTACAGATTGAACATATGGTTGTTTAAAATCATAGTTCAGATGTGACCAATCCATCTTTGAAAATATTCCAGTGAGTGATTTATCATTTCTTAGTTAATTATCTTGAAGTTTGATGGGCTGGTGGTGATTTGTGATGCGTGTTACTGAGGGAAAAAAAAACCTGAACACTTTGTTTACTGAAAACAGTGAAACCTGAATATTTTACAGCCAACACTGTGCATATTTTTCTCACCATTTAGTTTTAGTTTAAGCAGTTTTGTAGAAGGCATGTTTGCTAGGTTGCTCCTGGGATGGTGAGCTGTTCTCTAAATAAAGAGATGTTATACTGTTAAATTTATGTGAATAAATGACTGGCTTTTGGTCGCTGCACCTCACCACAGCACCTACTATAGCTAAGTAAGGCAGAATCTGAATTTATTTGCCTGCCAGACAAACTAAGTACAAAGCGCTGCAGCAAGCGAATACGCCTGGGGTGTTGTTAAACAATGATTTCATTAGGAGAATGTCAGGGTAATACTTTGGACAGCTATTACCATTTTATAGAGGGTGGCATCGTCCCATGCCATCCCCTACCCCCACACACAAATCCCCAACCTTGACAATTTTAAACAACTTTTATAATTATAAAATGATCAGAAATGCACCAGGGATCAGCCAGGAAACATTTGGGTTTTTTTATTATACAAGATCTGCTGTGTTATGGTGTTCTTTTATTTTATTAAATTGTTTTCCCACTATTGTAAGAAGAGGAACTGCGCCGAAGCAGCTCTAATTAAAAAGAAGATAAACTTTAGCAAAACTTCTTGTCCAGAATGACTGCATATCAGTCACATTTTTACATAATGTTGCTTACTCTGCAGATCTTAGTAGGTGAGAAGGTTATGTAACAGGCAGCAGCATCTTGGGGCAGTTGAATGTCAGGCAAAATAATGAAGGACACACTTCTGCTATGAGCACCAGCCATCCTTTTCCATACAGGTTTAGCTGAAACAACGGTTTCATATATATGGCTTTACACCAAAAGCTTGTTTGACACCATTTGGATGATTTTGTGTATCTGAGCTTTCTATTACTAGTCCATAATCATTCTAGCATGGTCTCTGTCATCATGGTAATGTACATTGCAGGTAGGAATGAATTGAAGTGCTTTATGGGACTGTTTGAATTATGATTTCCCATCTGTGGCTCAACCTGCTGTCTCTGTGTACTTTTTCATGTTGTGGCTTCAGACAAACACAGTCCTTAGCCAACCTGCAGAGATGTGAGACAAGTGTGTCTCGCTTCTCTAGGTGGCAGCAGCACTGGCTGTTTCTCTCTCTACTTTGGCTTCAATTGTTATCACAGGATGGCATTTTCTCATTTTGTGATGCAACAATCGTTGTGTGTTTTTAATGTGAAACTATTAAATGAAAAAGTTGTTTTGCAGTGGTGGCGTCCTGTTGTGGCAAGGCTAGGTAACACAAGTAGCACCATTTAACAAGAAAATTACTCACAAAACATGGCATAAAAGGACACAGCAATGCAATAAAATAGAAAGAAATCCTGTTCTGAACTAATGTCAGTGACACTACTAATGCATCCTGTTTTGTTTTTTTTAACCATGTTTTACCATCTTAGTTTAGTGTGTTAGTATGCTAACTTTAGCTAATTTGCACTAAAAACAGACAGTTTATTTTGAGGGGAACAAGAATGAGTCTGGACCAAAGTGGTGGATCGACAGACTAACACTGTCATTCCTACAGGCATGTAGCTAGTGTTGATAAATAGACAAATAAATAGGGTTTGAAATGAATCCAACAGAAGAAAAAACTACGGTGCAATGTGATACAAAAATAACAATTTAATCAAACATAGCAGCAAACTGAGAAGTTAAGACCTCACTTTGCAAGAGCAGACCACATTTTTTGGGGATTGTTTCAAATATCTCGTGCATAAACAATGAATGCCTTTCCGTGTTTTCATTTAGCTGAGAGGTTTGGAAGCTGCAAATGGCTGAGTTGCATTTTAGAAAAATCTGTGAAGACACAGTTACTGTTAGTCAAGCTTGCAGGCAGGTCTTACTGAGACATAATTATTTTAAGATCAGAATGAAAATCAGCTTTATTGGCCAAGTGTGTTGAACAAATGAGAAATCTGACTCTGGTCCAGTGATGATGGTAGGTTGACTTTGCAGTTGTCTTAATGTGGATGTTAAAGAAAAACAATTAGCCGCTTTGGTACAACACACATTGTTTAGACACTGAGAAACATTAGAATTCATTAGTTTGATGTTTCTGGCCTGCAGGCAAATGTCCACAAGTCCAATATTTACTCCCTTTTTTAACTGTTTTTGGTCTCTACTAAATCCTGAGGGAAATATCTGAGTCCTTCAATTAACTTACTTTGTGTCTCTGAATCTAGGTGTTTTTATGCTTCCGTACTATTGTTGTAGGAATTATGTTTTCAGGGTTGTCCGTCCATCTGTATGTCCAATTCTCACAAAGGCAATATCTCTGGAATGCCTTGAAGGTATTTCGTCAAATTTGGCACAAATATCAAGGATGAACTGATTAGATTTTGGTGCTCAAAGATCACTGCATCCCCACCTCTGTCCCATTCCCATGAATGTAGCTGAAAACAACACCATCATACTAATGAGAGTTAACCAAACAGTAAAATGATAGTTTTTTTTTTATTGCAGCTACTTTAGAATTTAGACTCATGACTACACCAAGATTGCTGGTTTGGTTTGTAGTCCTTAACATAACAAATTTAACTTCAGCATTGACTGATGTGAATCTTACCAGTGATGAGATATTTTGTTGTTTTTTTTTTTTTATAATACAGTATGGTAGTGGTAGCATGTTGATTCACTAAGGCTAGGTACTTGCAAAAGTTCTTGGAAGGTTTGGTCAACTGTCCAACTGTTTGGACAGCAGTAACTACTGCTCAGGTATGTTCTTAACTCTGATAAGTTGAAGTTGGAAAGAATACAAAGGATGAGTCAGCACAAAGCACCTGGCGAAACCTGCAGAAAGAACTAGCAAATAGGAAGCCATGGTGGATCAAATGTAAAGCAGCTTGTTAAAGTGCAGTTTCCCTCTGACATCTCGTCTACATGTTGATAAATCAGCTGACGTGTTCTCCTACTCAGCCTCAACTGATTCCAGCAGCTTGGACAATAGAGGAGTCATTCTGCAGCAGTGGTAGAATTCACTTGACACCCAATTTATCTTGCTGGTCAGGTTTCATTAAGTATTGCTACTTTAAAGAAAATCCAGCAGTGCTAGCAGTGAAAACATCTGAAACATCTGCCCCCCCCCCACCTCCGTTTACACTACCAGATACTAATGAGCCATAGACCGAGTACTTCCCTAAACCATCACCAAGCATAACCACACAGTTTGACGTGGTCTGTCCTACTTTGCTTTTCCACTCTGTTCCATGTACAACCCTGATTAACGCAGATCCATGCATTAATCAGCTCAATACGTTTCGGAACTGTCCTCTAGTGGAAAAACCCCCATCTGTGTCAACACATTTGTTTCATGAATTCAGTCTAATAACGCTTTTCCCTCCACCTCAGACATGCACACATCATATTCTTATGAATGAACAAATGCCATTAAGGAAAGAGGTGACGTTCAATCTGAGGACTGCCTTAAAAGTAAAAACAAGAAAGATTGAAGTATATAATGAATGTACTGTGGACTGAGGGAGGGTTATCCAGTTCCAGTTTAGTTTATCTCCAAAGCATAGGAGCAGTTACATTGTTCGAATTAACTATTGTGTAAAATACCTCTGGTTGTGGTTTTCTTGCATTAATATTCTACACATTGCCAGAGACTCTTATCTGAGAGCTGCTGCAGGCTGGATTCAGCCTCAGTTCAGTCTCAGTTTAGCAAATATTTAGGCATCGTAAATTGCCTGCAGGTCAGCCATAGTGCATCAACAACTGACTATAAATGCACAAATTGCCTTGGTAGAGCAGGTACTCACACACAGTGGAGGTTGCACAAGTACTGAAAAGAGCACTATAGAAACAATAAGATCAAATACTTCAGTGCATTTAAGTGTTTCCTGAATCAGGTTTGTATGCTAAAACAAGAATAGACAAACACTGTGCTCAGCAAAAGTGAGCTGAGGTACAACTAATGTAGAGTCCAGGAAATAAGAGTTTGCACTCCCGAATCTATTCGAATGCTCTTTTAATGCTTATTTTTTATTTTTTCAGATAATCCGTGAAACACAGGTTAGCAAAATGTACAGATGTTTTGGCTCATCTCGGCATTTAGCACTTGTGTGTTTAACCTTTTATTTCATTGTCAGGGTTGCATCAGAATATGACTGTGTAGATTCAGTAGCACAAAACAATCTCCTCATCTGGGCATCTTTAGAAATGCTGTAACTGCACTTTTGCCAATAAAATGATGTTATCTGTGAGTTAAAGTTTTGTTAAAAACTTCAATGTGTGCTTCTAAGAGTTTTTTTTTAAGAGATTAAAAACATCACCTCATACAGGGTGACCTTCTAATGCAGAGAGAAAGGTTCCTCTTGTCCTTCTACTCTTTCACAAGTCACTGTGTGGGTTTGAATTGAAGAGATAGTGAATTGATAATGAATTGAGAGACAGTGTGCAGCAAGTTAAAAACTAAATACTTAAGGTATAACCAATGTGCACGTTTACTGCTTATCATAGCAACAAAAATATACAATGATATTTCTGTATGCTAAGGCAAAAACAACCATGTTAGGGAAGTGTCCAGGTTTGCAAGTTCTTCCAAACTGCTGTACACAAACTACTGGCAGTGTTCGTGGGTGGGAAACCAGCCAGGGATCATATCCTGGTCGCTTCAGTGGAAGTTGTCGGGAGGAGGATCTAAGTGAGACAGTTCAGAACAAATGATGTTTTTGCAAGAATACAGGAAAGCTGAGAAAATGTTTCTGGGTTCAGCTTGTAGAGATTCACAAATCTACACTGTGAGCCAAACAGTGAATTGCTGAGCAGGGAAAAGTATCTGGCAGCATCACTGATAGGAAAACATGACTGTGTGTGTTTGTATCGACTATTTCCTTCATAATTTAGTTGTCATTCCTAATGTGTAGTATAGTCCCTGTTTCTCTCAACCACTACCATTTACCTCCATTGATACGCATGATGTCACATACTTTATATCAAAGAAGTTACACCAGCAGCAAACCTTAAAAATGGAAACATCCATATACATTGGAATGTCTGTGAACATGTATTTGATATTAGTTTAATAAAATGTAAGACATTAAGACATAATAATGTAAAAAATAAGCTATATTAATACACAATTAATCTGTTTTTTTTTTCTTGATTAACTGTTTCTTTGGTCCATAACATGTCAGGCATTTTTTTCATAAATTCTCAGAGGCTAGGATGACATAGCAATACTGTATGTCTTGTTTTGTCCCACCATGAGTTTGAAGCCCAAAGATATGTGGTCTAATTTAAGAAGCTAATACCTGTGAATCTTTGCTGTTTTTGCATAAAAAAAATTACTTAAATGATTATAGATTACATTACCAGGATAGTTGCTGAATAATTTTGTCTCATCAGTTAGTTTCATTTCTTGGGCAAAATCTTTATTTATCTATTGACACTATAATGCTCTTTCATGAGGTCATTTTTATTACATTAATCATTATGTGCTCAGCTAAGGAGGCTGTCTGTTGAGATCATTCTTTGTTTGTTAACAGGTTAGCTCAAAAGCAGCTTAATGGATTTAAATGACATTAGCTGGAAAGTTTAGCCACAGGCTAAGGCAGACCTTTTGAGCAGATTTCACGGTGAGGTGAAGCGGCACCTGCTGCCTGCTTCCCTTGGTTCAAAGTGCACACGTCAGTATGGGTCCTGTTAGTTTCTGCTTGAACAGATTTTTCTACATATTAATATTTCTGTAAAATATTTGGACTGCCCAAAACCATATTTTTTATTTTTGATATTCTATGCTGTTTCGGATGCCTGGTTTGTAAATTCCTATGTGCATGCAACAATTTATCAACTAACATAACTGACTGTGCAACTGCTAACAAACTTAGATGACAAATGCTCATGATGAACCACAAGCCACCCTGAGAGATCTAATCTTTCTTTTTATCTACAGGTGGGAACATGATAAAACATTTAATGGCTGTGGCTGATTTTGACTCACTTCAAATTTTAAAGAGTTTGTCCTTGCACAAAACACTTTTTAAACACAAACAGGATTTACTGTAGAGATTTCTCCAACATAGGCAAAGATGTCATCAAGGTGATGGAGAGAAGGACCAAATACAGTAATGGTATTATTTTAAAAATTTTCAATGTGAACCAGTCCTTAGCTCTTAGCTCTAATATGGTGCCTAAAAACTTTAAAACAAGTGTTACAGTTTAACGGATAGTTTTAGTTTAGAGCTTGTGTTTAGGCATGTCGTTGTTTAATTCGTTACGCATAGTTATGATAGTCTGGACCTCTTCAAGCATGTTTCTACTTTAGTGTTAATACAGTTGAGAACTAAATGGAGCTGAAGCAGGCAACATAGAAACACTGGGTTTCATTCTCCACTCCTCACCCCAACCTGATTTCTGGAAACTTTCTCCTCAGTCCAGGACAATGCATTTAACCTTGAGATCTATTATTAATGTCAGTGCAAAACTGATCTCAGAAGACATATTGGGAACATAATTGCATAAACATAATTTTCAAATCAAAACAGACACCAGATTTAGAAAGCAGCTGTTTTGAATATCATCTGAAGAGTCTATTTGCTAAATTTAATTAGAAAATTGTTTACATTTATTTTGTTCTTCTGCACATTAGAATAAATGGTGCAAAAACGTTCTCAGGCCCATAGAGTGTGGTAGGTATGATGATATATAGGCCAACCTGGAAGTTTGCATCACCCTGGTTCCCCTGACAAAAAGCCATGACTTCAATGTCACCGCCATGACTTCCAACTTGGAAAATGATTTAGTGGACTTAGCTCTTCTACAAAATCCTTTCCTCTTAGCATGACATGATCTAGCTAGTGATCATGGCTGTCAGTTAGAATAGTGTGCAAGTTTAGAAATAATGAGGCTGTAAAGGTGGTTTAGTGAGTAGTCTCTGTGTTCAGCATGATGATATGTTATATCCCAGACAATATCTGTAGTTTCATTTAGCCACTGGATAGCAACCGCCTTTCTTCCATCCATCCATTTTCCTCTGCTTATCTGGAACCAGGTCGCGGGGGCTAAGCAAAGATGCCCAGACTTCCCTCTCTCCAGACACTTCCTCCAGCTCCTCCGGGGGAATGCTGAGGCGTTCCCAGGCCA
>NW_018127950.1:1791702-1837164 GCF_001952655.1 Monopterus albus
GCCCCCCCTTTTAAAAAGGGGGGCCCCCCCCCCCGGCCTGCCAGTCTAGAGGTACTGTTCCCAACCGCCATGCAATGTTGCAAAGGCGTGTCAGCCAAGCCAGCCCCACAACATCCAGAGACTTAAGGTACTCAGGGCGGATCTTATCCACCCCCGGTGCCTTGCCACCGAGAAGCTTTTTGACTACCTCAGTGACTTCAGCTTGGGTGATGGACGAGTCCACCTCTGAGCCCTCAGCCTCTGCTTCCTCATCGGAAGAAAAAAAAAAGTGACTTCAGCTTGGGTGATGGACGAGTCCACCTCCACTGTAAACAGTTTTGGCAGGGCACTGCTTCCCCCTCCTGAGGCGCCGGATGGTTTGCCAGAACTTCTTCGAGGCCGACCGATAGTCCTTCTCCATGGCCTCACCGAACTCTTCCCAGACCCGAGTTTTTGCCTCCACAACCACCCGGGCTGCAGTCCGCTTGGCGTGCCGGTATCCGTCAGCTGTCTCAGGTGTCCCACGATCCAACCAGGCTCAAAAGGACTCCTTCTTCAGCTTGACGGCATCCCTTACTTCTGGTGTCCACCACCGGGTTCGAAGATTGCCACCACGACAGGCACCGGAGACCTTACGGCCACAGCTTCGAACGGCTGCATTGACAATGGAGGTGTAGAATATGGTCTACTCGGACTCAATATCTCCAGCCTCCCCTGGGATCTGGTCAAATCCCTGCCGGAGGCGGGAGTTGAACAGCTCTCTGACAGGGGATTCTGCTAAACGTTCCCAACAGACCCTCACAATGCGTTTGGGTCTGCACCCAGCACCCCTCCCAGGGAGTCCAAGAAGGCCGGGTACTCTGCACTGCCATTCGGCCCATAGGCACAAACGGCAGTGAGAGACCTATCCCCGACCCGAAGGCGCAGGGAAGCGACCCTCTCGTTCACCGGGGTCAACTCCAACACATGGAGGCTAAGCTGGGGGGCTATAAGCAAGCCCACCCCAGCCTGCTGCCTCTCATTGTGGGCAACTCCAGAGTAGTGGAGAGTCCAGCCTCAATGGGAGGATGTCCCCACGTTGCTTGTTTGGGCTAAGCCCGGCCGGGCCCTGTGTGGGAAGGCTCGGCCACCAGGCACTCACATTCAAGCCCCAACCCCGGGCCTGGCTCCAGGGTGGGGCCCCGGTTGCACCATGCCGGGCGACGTCACGGTACTTAATTGAATTCTATTCATAAAGGGCTTTTTGAACCATTCTTAGTCTGACCTGTCACCCAGGACCTGTTTGCCTTGGGAGACCCTACCAGGGACATATAGCCCCCGACAACATAGCTCCTAGGATCACTCGCGTACTCAAACCCCTCCACCACAATAAGGTGGCGGTCTCAAGGAGGGGACCGCCTTTTTTAAGAAATGTAAAAGCATTCAAATTACTGGCGTATTTTATGTCATAGAACAAAATGTGAAAATGTATTGGCCTTGTATTAACCACAGGGTCTAAGCATCTAACCAACAAGTCACTGGCTTCAGAGTGAGGGAACTGAAAGGGCAAAGATGCTAACTCAGTTTCAGGTTTTAAGACTCATTGCTATGGCACTCTATGTAGCAGAGTATCTGAAATGACTGCACCATTTTATTTATATTAATATGCGCTGGTTATTACCTGGGGCTGAAACATATTTAATTACAACCCCAAATCAGAAAAAGTTAGGACAGTATGTAAAATCTAAATTAAAACAGAAAATAGTGATTTGTGTACCATCTTGGGATGCCCATACATATTTCAACAAGACAATGCAAAACCTCATCCTGCACATTACCAAGGCCTGGCTGTGGAGGAAAAGGGTATGAGTGCTGGACTGGCCTGCATGCAGTCCTGACCGGTCCCCAATAGAGAATGTGTGGCGCATTTAAAAACGTAAATTCCATCAGCGAAGACCCAGGACTGTTGCACACCTTAAGACTTGTTTGCAGGATGAATGGGACAAAATGACACCTGACACGTTTAATCACTTGGTGTCCTCAGTCCCTAAACATCTCACTAAACACAAGTGTTGTGAAAAGGAATGGTGGTATACGCTTTACTGTCTCAACTTTTTTTCGAATGTGTTGCAGATGTCAGGATCAAAGTGAGAGTTTATTTTGAACAAAGAATAAAATTGGCGTGGTATCACTTCAAATAATGTGCTGCTGCATTGTTTTCAATATAATACAGGACACAGATGGTTTACAAATCACTACTTTCAGTTTTAATTTTGATTTTACACACTATACCACCTTTTTCTGATTTGGGGTTGTACCTGTCGACTGAGTCTTTTGCTCAAGAGATGATTATGAATTTAAACAGAGGGCACTCCTTTCATGTCCTCCTAAGGTGCCTTAGGGAAATTACTGGCCCCGTTAACTGGGCTAATCATCCATTCAGCTAATGAAACGACATATGCATCCACCCGATTGGCTCTTTTAGCCAGTTGTGTCAGTGTTCCTGACATCCTTCACGTCTGTTTTGAAATGTATCAGGGGGGTTGAGTGTGCTGTGATAATTACTGAAACAAGACTGCAACATCCCACATGCCTTCCAAATCATCATGGTCTTATGGGCTAAAGCCTCATACAAATTTCCTTAAAGAGATTTTCAGTAAGACTTTGAAACTTTGTTTGTTAAGCACTGTGTGTTGAGCTGTGTTTATGTGTCTCCAGATTGTGACTTAAACTTGGCTCATGAACATGTTTTATAATATTTTGGTCACATTAAGAATTACAAATTTCTGGCATTTAAGGCAAAACCCATTATTGAAGTTAATCTGATCAGCCATCAATCCATCCACCTTTATACGCTTTATCCGGGAATGGGTCACGGGGGCAGTAGCCTAAGCAGAGTCTGCCAGACTTCCCTCTCCCCAGACACCTCCTCTAGCTCCTCAGGAGAAACCCCAAGGTGTTTCCAGGCCAGCCGGGAAACACAGTCTCTCCAACGTGTCCTGGGTCTGCCCTGAGGCCTTCTCCCAGAGGGACATGCCTGGAATACCTCCCCAGGGAGGCATCCAGGGGGCATCCTAAACAGATGCCCGAGCCACTTCAACTGGTTCCAGTCAACGGAATTAATCAATGATCAGTAATTCTTCATACAGATTCATGTTTGAAATACAAAACTTTCTCAAGAAATATAATCTAAACTCAGTCAGTGCAAATAAAAAACATGACATTTAAATTTTGCTGGAATTAAAAGTGAAGAAACTGTAAATCCCCAAACAGTCAGTGAGCATGTGTTCATGTCTGGGTGTGTGTTAGTGTGTATGTTTCACAGTGAAATGGATTGTGCCTAACAGTGATAGATAACACTACCTGCGGGGAAGATCTGGGCTAAAGCAATGAAGCTGAGGACATGTGGGTCAACCTTTAGAGAAGAGCCTCCACTATTGCAACCATTTGTTCTCGGGCTCATCCATCACTAAGAAATCTTCTTAGATTACTGTATGAAAAAAGTAATCTGGGGAGATTACTGTGTGGCCTTCATTTTGTATAGTGCCTAAGAAGTGGCACAGATCAGAATAGATCACCTGATAGTGGAGATACACACCACTGTTGTGTGTAATCATGACCATATGTTGAGTTCTGATTCAATAACACAATGCCTTTATCAGCATCACTCCTGGGAAATATGCATTTATCAGCTTTTTATTTCCTCTCATAACACGCAATGCAAGAGAGTAAACAAAGGTGAGTGTGACACGGCTCTCAGTGCCTGAAAGAAATTAGAATGAGGATGTTAACACTATCATTGGGAAGTACTTTTAGGGTGAAATAAATGATCTTCAACACTGTCTCCTGCCAAAAATGTCTCTCCCACAATGGACTGTGTCATGTTCTGCTTGTGCCATCTAGTGGTGATATAGTACCTCATTGGATATGACAGTAATAATGTCTTCTATATCTCTGATGACATTATGAAGAGAGGTATAAATCTTTAGAATCACGTCAGTTTGATCATAAAAAACGGATTAATCGATAAATAACCTGAAATTCAGTGTCATTTGTTTGGGTATGACGATGTGTGATACCCACCAAAACTCAGCTGAGTATGTTGTACTTAGATTTATATGGTTAAAATATGTAGACACCCAAATAATTACCCAGCTCATATTTTTCACATCAACTTGAACTTGTTAGCTTCAAGAATTAAGGAGTTAAAGCAATCTATGTAAAATCAGGGTTCCCTCACTAATATGCATGTTTATGCAGCAAGAGGCTTTGAATTGAATCCATGTGCAGTACCTGTGGTGTATGACCTTTCTGTGTGTCTCCACAGAGTTCTACTTGTAAACCCGATGGCCATCTTGTAGATATGCCTGTGCTGTACTTTAAAATCTTAGGTCTTCCAGAAAGTTGAGGCCCTCTTCCTACATCCTATGTAGGCCCACACATGAGGTCCAGTTTATCATACTGTCAATCATGACCTGTTGTTTTAAAAGGCTTTGAAGAACCAGACAGTGGATGCACTTATCTGATAAGCTATTAGACCAGGTAACACTTCCAAATGAAATATAAAAAAACATAGGTTTTAGTCTATTGATTATAAACTTTTTTTTTTTAAATATAATCACATGTGGCAGTAGTGTTTTTCTACAGCAGCCCATGGACTGACTTGACTCATTCAATCAGTTCTTTGGCAACACCTGGCAGCTAGTTTCAGATCCCACAGAGCAAACACACAGACAAAGGAAGCAGATGGATGATGGCGACAAAAATTATCACCGTGTATACAACACATTAGACATCTACACAGGTAAGACAAGATGTTTTGTGCTGTGGACAATGTATAAGTTGTATAATTTCAGGTATTCTTGCATTTTAAACAGAGGTGTCTGCTCGTTGTTAAGTAGCTCAGCATTGAAACATTATGGCAGGACCCGTAAATCCTAAATTACACCTTGTTGAGTCCCCGTTGTTTTTCATAGCTGTTGCCTCGTCTCACACTGTACGAGTGCATCCAACTAATTTCAGGTACTTTTTGTAGGTTTTGTTGTCGTCAATGCTAGCTAGCTAGCTAACACCGCTAGCAGCTAGCCGCTGTGCCGCATATTTATAAAATGCAACCTTTTAAGGTGGAACGTATTCTTATGTGTTATTAAATGAATGATTGGACAATGTAAATCAATCAACGTACGTCAAATTTTAATATGTTAACTTTGGCCATGCAGCTTGTTCTATACCATAACAAAATATAAACTCATCGGCCACCTTATTACAATTGTATGCAATTCAGTGCGACACTTGCGCCTTCACATCTGTGTTTATGAAGCTCAAAATGTTTCCGATTTTGGTAAAACTATCATGAATGTATAAATTAAGTTTTGTTATTGAGGTCATATTTTAAGATGTTGTACTGGACTACATTATATTAAGTGGTGTTCCTAATATTCTGACCTTCTCATGTACAGTATGTGGCTCCGGACATGGAGGCACTTCTAAATAATGTAGTCCACCTTTAACTACGACCTCAATAATGAACATATATTTGAATTTATACATATGACAACTTAAAACTGGAACATTTTGAGCTTCATAAACATATGTTATGGCAGAAGTGTTGCATTGGGTTGTATACAGTGTATATGAATTCAATGGAATATTCTTTCTCTTTACTTGGAGAATAAAGTGGTGGAGCGTTGTTCCTATGTGCCCGAGCAGTACTGCACCTATTACTTTAATACAAACACTTGGCACAGGTCAACTTTCTCTAATTCACTTTGTTAAAAACTGACAGGTTATATCCTGTACTCTGAAGAAAGCTGAACTCTAATGCTTCTCTTGGCAAATGCTGTTTCTGGGTGATTTGCATCTTGACCCCATAATTCAACCATGAGAATAGGTGTGAAGCTCACCCTCATTAATCTGAAGGTCATCTCATCCATCTCCAGCAAATGCCCTGGGTTCTCTAAACTCCACTACATCTTCAACAAGGGCTCTAAAACTGAATTACATCCAGTCTGACTCGTACAGAGGTTCTGCTGTGCCAAACACCCATACCCATAATTGAAATCTTATTCAATTATAGCTCAATATATCACCATTATCACCTCCAAGGCCAAAGAGTAGAAAGGGGTGGCTCAGACAAGGTTCACATTCATCCTTTCCCCCCCTTATTTTTCTACTTTCCATGTCTCAAAACAAACTCAATCATTCCTTCAGCTTCTCTGTTAAAAATAATTACTTATTGACATCTTAAACCTCCATTTGATTCCTACCATCTACCCTATGTTAATTAGTTACATTGCAAAAAAAAAAAAAAAAAAAAAAAATCTCATCTTACAAAGAGGCTCCAAGCTCTGTCTGAAACTATTAGAAAATATCATTATTCATTAAGTTAAAAGTCACAAAGTTACAATTCCTTGTTTGTTCCACTGTGTTTCAATTATTTCTGTGTATTTGTCTCTCTTGCCCTTGAGGAAATTCAGTTCAATTATTTATTTGAACAAACTTTTATGTAACTTTAAAGACCTTTTCACTTTGCACAAGGACAATAAGTATTGATGTTCTGTTTAAGTATTTGAATCATCTAATATCCAAGTTAAGTAGTCTTTCCTTTTGAGCTGACACAATTATTATCCCAACCTCTTTTAACTAAAGCCTCTGAGTTGTAACATTGTAGATGTAGAGCGTAAAAAAAGATGTGTAACGGTTTTCAAGTAGATTTATGGCCATTACTTTGAGAAAAGGACTGTGAGACAATTAAACCGTAAATCACACAAATGCTCAGGGGCACTTAGTTTTTACAGGAATAATTCCACATTTTGGAAAATATGGTTATTTGCTTTCTTGTCAGTGTTGGGTTTTTATGCCTGTGTGAGTAAAAAGATGGAGTTGGGATATGTTTAGGCTAGCTTTAAGACTTGTTTCTATCCCAATGTTCTTTTAAAGAAGCTTAAAAATGCCTGTAAACCTGTCTCATTTACACAGCATGCCTTGATTAAATGGTAGATGAAATGTAAACCTGACAATTTGTGATTTCAGGGGCATGTCTGAACTACAGCGCTTCCTGACCGTCCGCTCAGGACATCTGTGCAGTGTGTCTGGCTTTGGTTTCCAAATATTGTTGGTGAGTACAGGTTTTATTTTTTGCACACACATGTACCAAACATAGCTCAACGTGCACTGATGAAAATTGTTCTTCACATCAGTGTTTCCCCTCAGGATGAGCTGTAATGCTTCAGTGATCCCCTGTATTTTCAAATAGTGCCATCATCAGGGTGGAATTTCAATTGGTCCTGTGTTTTGGTTTGACCTGAAAAAACTCCTAACCCAAGTAGAGAGATGTTCTTTTTCAGGGCTGGGTTTTCTGTTATTAGCTGTGTAATCAGGTTTTCTGGATGAGGAACTGTGAGACTGGTTTTTATTAAGATCGTGTTAACTGAAATAAGATGGAATAGTCACCTATACACATGGAAAAGTGTTGAATTAAAAACTTGGTAACTTCTAAGCTCTAAAGTAATTACAGTGCAATAATTTTTAAGTCTGTGTACCGAGCTCTGCACCACCTGTTTTGAAACCACTGATTCTTGAGAATTTGTGGAATAATTGGTGGAAAAAACTGGTTGAATTTCTGTCATCATTTAAACTGTTACTGTTTTAAAAAGTTTGAGGCATCCCCTGATCATTTTAACAGATGTTTTCCAACAGAGCAGATGTGATTGTCTCTGTGTAGCAGGTACGAGTCTGTGGCATCCATATTAGCAACTGAGCTTGTGAATCACAGCAAGTTTTGTTTGTCCATAATGAATGTTGGTTGATCCGTGTGCAGCCTCAGCACACCTTCACCTACAAGTTCTCAGTTTTTCTCAGCAGAGCAGCTTCACTAATTAGACTTTACCTAGTGTAATTGACTCTGCCAGCAGCAGAGTTGGGAGTTGGAGGATGCTCACAGAAGTAATTGCAACAGAGAAAGAGAGCTGATGATGAACCTTGACAAACATAAAACCTGTGCTACAAAGGCAGAATAATGGGGTTCTTATCTTTTTTCAATTACAAAAGCTAAATGGAGAAGGTAATTGGGAATTAGTGCAAAGTCTAAAAAACACTGACCAAAGAGGTCATA
This sequence comes from Monopterus albus, assembly GCF_001952655.1. NCBI lineage: Eukaryota > Metazoa > Chordata > Actinopteri > Synbranchiformes > Synbranchidae > Monopterus > Monopterus albus. The sequence goes on from NW_018127950.1 coordinate 1,799,774, forward strand.
AAAATGAAGTTGACTCCATAGAGAATATTTACCCTCATACATTCTTGTTTTGTTTGGCTAAAAAGTTGCTTAAATCATTTAGATCTCTTTACTGACTGTAGTAAGTCAGAATGGATAACCTTGGCTGACTGTAGCAGATCTAGAGATCCCGTCGTCGAGAGCTCAGCTCTTTGTTTGGAAGCTAACGTTAGCTAGCAGCTGTCGGCAGGTGACACAAATTGCAGAATAATCAGTTTCCGTCCCGTCTGTGCTCAGACTGATCACTAAAGTGGACATTTAGATGTAGTTGAAGCATCCTCTACTGTATATATGTAGCTGTATGGGTTAGTTTTGTTTTTTTTTTATTGTATCACCCCTCGTACAGTTGTCATGCAAGGGGGAAATTAACTAGACACCAAAATTAAGAATTTACCTAAAATTCAACATGGCAGGACAACAACTTCACGTTCTCTATAGAAAAGTCTCAGTCATAACAAGCTACTTATTTGTATTTGTCTATATTATTAGATCCAATAAAAATTAGAAGTAACTTCCTAAACAAATGACCAGAATCTACTGTGATTTCTCTCAAATTTAGTGACTGGTTGTTCAGTACATACTACTGAAATTGTCTATTGTACTTCACATTTATTTGAAAGCTATTACTGCTGACTTCACAGATTGTTTTTTATATGCAAAATGAGATCATCATATTAATTAGAGCTGCAGCTGGCATGCTTTTCCTTTTCAGTTTTTTGTTTCAATTAATCAACCATTTGGTCTGTTACATGTCTGAAAATAGCTTCCCAGAGCCCAAAGTAAAGTTTTGTCTGACCAGTGCTCCAAGTATCCAAGAACATTTTGTTCACACAAATATAAAGCCATAAATCCTCTAAATGGAGAAACTAGAACAGTTGTTGTTGAAGAACTGACATTTCTATTTGAAAACTGATTGAGATTGTTAAAATAGTTGCAGATTTCCTGTCAGTCAACTAATTGTCCCTTCTGTTTAGTGATGGAAGAAGTATTCAGATGCTTAAAGGAGAAATAATTTTAAATTTTATTTAATTTTTGCACTACTGATTCCTTCTGCTGGATAAAGATAGGTGACAAGCACTGCATCATACTTTGAGGTCATATGTTTCATATGTAAAATACTGGTCTGAAAAGCAGCTGAAGCTGTGTGTAGGTATTTGCTCAGAAATACTATATTTGACTTTAACAGCCATGATAACTAGTTTCTTCCATCATTGCATTGCAGAAATGTAATTGTTTGAGCTTGTAGCTCTTATTTTCCTCTGAGGTGCATTTAAATTCTTTCCAGAACTTTCATTATATTTCCAACTCATCTGTCACGGTGACAATCTCTCCCCAGTGTGGACCACCTGCAAAACAACGCTGATAGCAGAGATAAGTGATGTGTGGCGTGCTCTTGTGGACCTGAGGATTTCTGCCCATGTTTTGGACGCACTTAAACTGCAGGAGTCAACAGCAGCTGAGAAGTAAACGTGCACACACACTAAACATTTTGACGTTGGAGCACCTGCAGGTGTTCAGACAAGTAGTAGTAAACATGATTAACTCGGGACCTAAAAGTGTTATTTTAAAGAATTATTCAAATGAAGCAAAGTAGGATTCATTTATCTTTTATTATGGCACTTTGTACATGTCACGTTACTGAATCAACATCCTGGGTTTCTTGGTTTATATGGTACATAAAAAAGATAGTGCATGTTTTTAAAAAAAAAAAAGAACAGACAGTGCATTATTTTTACCACAATCAAATGTCAGTGTAAGAGGGATACTTGATCCAAAGTTCAGTCCTATAGATTGTTGGCTTTGTAATTGCGTATGACACTAGCCTGTATTTCCTTATTGGTTTTCTGTGTCCCTAAAACATAGGTTCACATTTCTTCAAGTTAATCATGATAATTCTCACAGAAAGAGCTCCTGGTTGCTGTAACTGTTTCCCTTCCTTTCAGCATAAGTAACAGATAAAATCCACACTTCTGGTGTTGTGAGTAGAAAGTCATTCTCTTCCAAAATTGCAACAACATTCGCTCAATTTGACCAGACAACTTATGTGCTGAGCTACACAACTCATGCAAGAAGACAGTCACTTTGGAAGATACCCACTTGATCTGGTGAACTTAAATTTATATCATCTTAAATGAAACTTTTAAATGTATTTTTACACAAAATGAGGATGGTGGATTTTGTCACTTAAATTTGTGTTGAGATATGATCTTTTCACAACCAGTGGAGAGAAAAGGAACCTTTTAAATGACCAAGAACTCTTTCAGTATGGTGTGACAGTTTTTTTTTAAAGACCGATTGGGGGGAGGGGAAGAAAATCCACTGTTAATGGCAAGATAACGTCACATTTTATACTACATCTCAATGTCAGGTCTTTAAATTGATTAATCTGTATCACTGCAACAGGCATTTTTCACTATAATGCCTGTTGCAACTTTTTAAAAACCCAAAGTGATGCATTCAGATTTGCTCATCTAACTCCAAAAATTTCAGTTTACTGTTACAGAGACAAAGGCCTTACAACTGAGAAGCTGTGATATTTCTGCTCAGACAATTCATCAGTTGACTTTTTTTCCCCTCATTTAAAATCTGTGGCTACTACCACCAGCCATATTCAGTCTGACAATAATAAGCAAAACCCTGATTCTCAAATAACCCCATACAAAAAACCAGTTCTTGTACATAAAAGTAGCATTACATGTTGGTGCATGTAAACATACTGTTATTTTACACAGGGACCAAGGTAAACGGGTTGCATTGAAGTGCTACGAGCTCTTTCATTGGCACACAAGGAGTACCATTTACAGTATATCTGAGGTTAAATAATCAGCTATCATGCGTTTCCTAAAAATTTGTTGCTGTGCATGTGTGGAAATTCTATTTATGGTTCAGCAAAAAGAACAGTTTCACACAGCATTCCCTTAGTTTCATGTATTAAATACTCTAGAATGTATGATGGGTTGTTACTGTACAGGATGCATGAGCTGTAAGAACTGATAGGAAGCATTTAGTTAATGTAAACTTAAAAAAAATGCTACTGAAGGTTCTCCAACAGAAGTCGTACTATAGCTGTTGGAGCAATCCTGAGTGGGATCCCAAACCTGACACACTTATTGAATAAAATGAGGCAGATAGAAAAAGTGATTGTTTCAGAAATACTACTTAAACTACAAAATAAATGTGACATGAGGCGGTGACAGATTTTGGGTGACGAACTGGCCAAGAGAGCTGTGTATTTGCTGCAGGACCTCAGATGATGAGGTATTCTTCTGACATCATTCTCTCCCTTTGGTTCCTCAGGTACTCAACCCTGTGTCTGTGAGATAGAGGGAGGTGGGCAGGTGAGCTGTGAAGTTCCTCTGGAAGTTGCAGGGACGGTGGTACGTTTAGGTCCGTACCCAGCTGACAGGTACCCAGAAGGACTCCTGCTCCAGACTTTCCAAGATCCCTTGCAGTTCTGCACACGCACTGGCTGAGTCCTCCTTGATAAGGACCCTGTCCACCAGGTGTCCATACTGCTGATCGATCTGGAGGGCAGACTGACGCATCTCCTGCAGGTCCTCGTCCTGTTGCAGAAAGTATTGATTGATACAGGGAGAGACAGATGCTGACAGATTCATCCTAGTTTTGTCCCAGTAGACCTTTTTCATATTTTGACTTGTCATGGTAGGAAAAAACCCAGGTGATGGCTGCATTCCATTTACGTGAGCCATTTCTAGGATCATGGTATTGTGCATGCTTGCTGAATGGCATTGTTTAGTGGGAACCTTAATGGAACTAATCAACCATTAATGTTAGCTACAACTCTGCTTTTTCTACTGCGACAAAGCCGTGGCTGCTGTGAAGGAGGTCTATGAGTGGGGGGTAGCCAGTTTTGGTCCTGCTGGTTTTCCAACTATCCCTGCCATATCTACTGCTGATTACCTGGGGTCAGGTTTGCTCATTCAGAAGCTGGAGGATACCAGTTCACTACAGTTCACTTTATCTCCCTGTATTGTTATAATAAAATGTCTTTAAAAAAAAAAGTTGTTTAAACTTGATTTATTTATAGGGCCACACTGAAGAAAATTAAAATATGAGATTAAAGTTGTAATTTTATTAGATGAACAAACTTCGTCTAACCTATTTAGAGTATAGGACACTACCGCCTGCATCAAAATAAGCTGCTCCACATTTTAATGCAGGCTGTAGTGTCATGTAGACTAAATAGGCTAAAGCCAATGATCTCATTTACCTAACACAATTACAACTTTGAACTCTTTAATACTGACATTTCTTCAATGCGGCCCTAATAGCTATAGGTTAATCCTTGAAAGACAACTTCCTATCTTCTTACACAGCTCAGTCTGTTTGCTAGAAAGAATTAGTAACACATAGTTTAGATGTGATGACCCTAAATGGGTTTGTATCTGTTTTGTTTGTAATTTCTGTACTTTAGCAGATATAAACTTCATTGAAAGCTCAGTCCCTAAAGGCTAATTCAAATTATGTTGTCTGTTCACCATACCTCATATCAAACTTCATTCAGTAACACATTCATTTTGTGTATTGGACCTTTTCATGCATGTCTTAGGAGAGAAATTATCTAGGTTTCTAAGGTGGAATTCTGCTTTATTGAAAAGTTATTTATGGAAAAAGGACTATGAAGGTTAGGTTCTGTATTTACATTAACTATCCATGTTTTACCCAAGTCAAACCCTGTTGACTATAAGGTTTTAACAGATGCGCCTTAAGCATTATGTGCATAGTTTTTACCTTCGGCCAGCTTGGACTGAGTGTGTCAGCAATGAAGATGGTAATTACTGTACCAATATTCTCCTGTGGGTGTGCTTGTAATGGCCTCAAAGGATTTGGAGAACTCTATCTTTATAATCTAATGCTAAATGGAGTTAAACTAACTTCACAAATGTTGACACCATGCATGAAAGTGTTAAAAAAAATATTTTCAAGGAAATCTTTGATTTTTATCCTGACTAAGCAGCTGGAACCTTGTAATTCCACATTAAGCATGATGTAATCCTAATACTGAGGGCCTTCTGAATTCCCTTTGAAAAGCACTTGAGGGATCCAGCCACTGACCTGGGACACAGATAAGACAGGACTCACTGTGATGCGACCATGTTCTCCCCCTCCTGGAGAGGTGCCGGCACTGCGGCGACGTCTGCTCTCAGGAACTCGAGGTTTGACAAATATGACATAGGGCTTGAACTCTGCAGTCCGCAGCCTCTTCAGGGCCTGGAGGGTTTATATACAACAGAGTAAACAGGTCAGAAAGCACACACAATAGTACAAAGTCAACAGTGATATATCAAACTTTCCACACACGAGTAGATATGAACTGCCTGTTGTCTACTCAGCGCTGCTGCCTGAATCTAACTCGTATCACATGATAGTGGATATGATACTTCACCAACACTAAACAAGATGCAATGAGAGGCTGTGATATGACTCCTACCTCAGGCTGCACATCTACTATACACATCTTATTTTTGGCCTGTATAGAGCGGATAGCCTCTATACTGGTGCCATACTGGTTTTCCTTGTATTCCCCATGCTCTATGAACCTGAGAAACAAAGTAAAAGACCTTTACTTCTACAGGAAATCATACATTTACACACACACACAACATGGTATCAGTGTAAACCTACTTGTTGTTCAAAATGTCTGCATCAAATTGCTGTTTGGTGACAAAGTGGTACTCCACCCCATCCTTCTCATGAGGTTTCTTGGGCCTAGTTGTATCTGTGGGAACATAAATGACAAGTTTAGATGCATGTGTTTACCCAGTGTTGAGTGATGTTCACCAACAAGCACAGTATAGAGTTTAAGAATCACTCACGTGGTACAGCCACTGCGTAGCAATGTGGGTTTTCAGCAATGACCCGCTGTTTGAGTTCATTGATTCGAGCCCCAAGAGAACCTTTGGAAGGCAAATGTGTGTTTAACAAAATAGTTAAAATCATCACTACAAACCCGTGAGTAACAGGTATTCAATAGGTTGTAACATGCTTTAATCCACTAGGTGCCACTCTCATCACAGGAAAACGAAGCATTTAATGGAGCTCAGTCTTACCTATCAGAACCACCAGACGGGGTCTCTCACTAGGCCTCTGCTGGTAGCGGGTCACCTCCTCATAGGTCAGGAACTCCGAGGCGCCAGGATCAGAGCACTCTCCTGATGATCCCTGTCTGTCCTTACGACTCAGCCGGAAACTCCTCCGTAAACCAGCTACAGTGAGGCCAGAGATGGGAGGGAAGGAGGGGCACAAAACAAAGGTGTTGGGTCAGAAGTCAGGAGCCATAAGATTTACTTGAGTGCACATCATGTGAGTACACTACACTTCTATAATGCCAACATAAGATATAGTTTTGCATTAAAAAAAAAAATAGTGCAGTGAGCAAACATGTTTTGAGTAATTCAACCCACTGATAATCATGCAACAAAAAACATTTGGGAACAGTGCACATAGATGAAAATAACTTGCACTTATCTGAAGTATAAATACTTGATGTTAGCTGAATCAGACATCGTGCTTAAAATAAAAACTAGATCACATGCATGGTACTAAATGTTCCTAAAGATTACAACAATTAAGCAAAAAACACACTTTATATATTTTTTTCTTCTTCAACTGTTCAGAACAAACTTTAGTGACCCAAGGTAGATGTTTTCTAACATTATGTTCCAAACAAGGCATGCTGCTTTGAACAAGGCTACAGTGCTGAGGCAGGATAGATAGAACAGCCTGGCCCTGGGAAACAGCAAATCATCAACAAATGAGGATCTCCCATGACCAGGATTGTTTGTAAACTGCCCCCCCAACAGTGTTGTGTACCCTCAGGAATGAGCCGTGCACTGTACCTGAATAAAATTCCCAGGAAAACACCTGGCCACAGGAGGGCGCCACTGCTTTACACTTAGGAGAGACTATAACTGGCGTTAGAGCATCACACAACCCAGCCTCAAACCTCCACACAGGGTGAACGAGCAGCAAATGTGCCTGGTTGAGTGTGCAATGCGTCCAACGTAGCAGGGCTCATGTGGGGGGCAGGAAGGGGTGTTTTGGGAAAGGGGAAAGCAGTGCACTGGCCACAGCAGTAGATGCGAGGGAAGGAGGAGGGAGGTTTAGGAGGATCCAAACACTGCTGGATGGAGGGGATGGTGGAGGGATGGTAAAGAGGAGGGCTGTACAGCTCAAAGCAGACTATGTAAATGTTCTCCCTTTGCTCGCTGTCATTCCAGCAGCTTGCAGGATGTGGGGAAGCAAATGGGGGTTAAGCTGAAGACAAGTGAGGGAGGGGAGGTTCAGTGTAAGTCTAGAGAGGGTTGAAGGACAAAGGTACTCTCTCCACCCAAGTATGAATTCAATCAAGCCTTTTAATACAACATAAACCTATTTAAATTAAGTACCAACATTTTACCACAATTATTGTAATATTTGGCCATGTTTTATTGAAAACACTATTTTATGGATCTAGAATTTCCTACAAAATTTCACAGGAGGAACTATGTAGTTTATAGAAACATTTGGCAGTGTTGGTATACTTCCAGTTAAATCACTCAATTCATTGTTTGTATTTTTTTTTTTTTTTTGGCCAGTGCACTGCAGGCCACCTGCAAAACCTGTCTACAGACAAGAGTACAAACCAAGATATACTGTATTAAGACTAAAGTTTTCAATAACTAATGAAATGGGGGCATTATTTAAATGAAATCCCTCTGGCTATCAATAACTGCTTATACATTCAGTACAACAAATAACAAAACAGGTGGACCTATAAAATAAAGTGCCACTGTTATATTTCTCAAGTTTGTATGTTCCTAATTATTTACAAGAAAGAGTCCTGGAAAGAACTGTAATTTGGTATGAAATGAGAAATCGGAAAAATGACTTGCATTTTGTTTTCTATGAATAGTATCAAGTTACAGTTCTTTTTAGGATGTTGTCATGAGAATTAGGAAATCACAGACTCAAAACCAGTGCAAATTCTGTGCCAACTAAATAATCCTTTCATCTGCATTTCTTCCTTTTGCCCAAAAAAACTGACTCGTCATCCATCTTTCTGAGTTCCTTCCTCTCGCCCTGACTTTGACCCCCTCTCTCCAACTTTCAGAACCTTCCTCTTATCCCTTGACCCCGGCCTCAGACACGTCAGCCCTATAAGCAGTCAGTCTGAACCCCGACGCAAAAGCAACTAGGAAACCAGCGTACAGCAGGGCTGTAACAGGCAAAGAGCAGAGAGGGAGAAGGAGGTGGAGAAAGATGTGCACACTCTCACCTATGTACTGTCCATTGAAATAGCCCTCACAGTCACAGTCCTCTGTAGGGAGGCAAGCAGGGAAAAGATGGGGTAAGCACAAGGTAAGAGACTTGGAAGAGTTTTAAGGAGCTAGGAAGGTGGGGATGTTAAAGGAGGAGGGGGGCAGGTTGGCCATGGGCTCTGAAGAGGGCAGGCAGGACCAACAGGCAGCAGGCAGATCAGACAGCTGGAGGTGAGAGTGGAGGGGCGGCCAAAAGATAATGAAGGAACACTGTCGGAGCCACTGACAAAGACTAGATGATGGGAGGAGAGGAGACCATGGCCCTCCTTCATCTGGAAAGGAGCCCGCTGTGAGAAAAGTCTCTGTGACCCACACACATGGAAACAAAAGCTTGGCCTCCCCAAAAATACACAGCTGAGGTAATATACAAAAGCCTTCAAATCCATTCTTCCAAAACAAAAAAAAAGCATTTTCACTCATCTTTTAACACATTTTAACATTTCAAATTTACAAAGATTTTAGAAAAAAGGTCAAGGAGAAAAAACTGCAGAAAACATTAAAACAGTCAAGATGCAGCAGAGTGGAAGATGAACAGAAGAACTAAATATAATGTGACTGAAGGTGATGCAAAGCAAACAAGAAGCTCCTGTTATCTTTAACATCCTCTGCTTGGTTTGGACTGAAGTCTCCAGGGATGCTGTTCTGCCTGTGCATCACCTGGTACAATGAACAGACACAATATTCTGGTCTTGGTAACAGTAGGAGAGACTCGTAGAAATCCCAAATGCACGCAACACCACTAACACACATGCAAGCTTTCTGCACACTCATACAGACACACACTGAGGATTTGAGGCCTCTGAACAGTTTTGCTACTGTGTGTTTTGTATGTGGATGTTTCTTTGTTTCTGTCTTATTGTTATGTTTACAGCTGCACACATTTACTCACCTTTATCACATCCTTGGTCATCTGGTACAATATGCAACAAGGAAGAACAAAGTGTAAAACATTACTACAGTAGGTAAAGGACAGGTCATTTTGTGTAGGTGACAGATAAAAGAACATAATATGGAAATAACTGAAGTGAGGATTTGTACATTTTACATGTAGAAAGATTCTTTTTTTTGCCATCACTGACATCACAGGCAAAGCTCTCATTTAAGGAGCCCAGCTGGGATATGGGGGAATTAATCAGAGAGCTGGAGGAGCATGAAGGGGAGGCCGAGACAGAAGAGACCCTGCAGGCTTGCTGCTGCATGGTGTAGCAGCACCAGCTGCCATATTGCTAAGCTCTTGTTGTCTCCCTGTGGCTCAGGCCTAATTGGATCTTGTGCAGCTTATGTGTCACAAAGAGCCACCACTCCTATTACCCACTCACCTGACTATTTACATGTCCCTCTGTAGTGTCAAGTGAGAAAGTGAGAAGCGCAATACATTGCTAAGGCTTAGTTTCTCAGCGGGCGCCTGTTGTAACACTGTCTGGATCGACTTAAGCCCAACTCTCAGCCTGCTCAATGGGCAGATGGTGCAAACATGAAAGAGATTAATTCCTACAGTATCTGTGATCCCTCCTCTGTGTCTGTGCCCCTCCATCTCTGCCATCCCTTTAAAAAAATCTACTCTACACAGGAGCATGAAGAGGGCAGGAGGTGACCACTAATAACTCCGAGAACAGCACTTGGCAGCAAAAAAGGTAAATAAATGTAAACATCACTGCATTTACCCAGTTGAGGAAATATTATGATGCTATGACAGTGTAATGACATTAACTGCATTTACAAAATGATGCAGTGGAATCCTGGGAAGCAGAAACTTACAGACAGGCTTTTTAGGGGATTTTGGATTCGGGAGTGTGCCCATTTTCATCCTGTAGGCCAATCGCCTGGAGGAATGTGCAGCAAGACAAAGAACCAGAAAAGATGGAGGAAAGAGGTCAGGTCAGAAATAAACAGGAAGAAAGTGCAAAGGAGGAAATGTCAAAGAAGTGGAATAAAGGTACATAAAACACACATGCACAAATTATGAGACAGTGGGTCCCCCGCTCTCCTTCACAGTGCCTTGCAAAAAATTATTTGTAAAAAAAATCTTGAACACCACGTATCATTTTCCTTCCACTTCACAATTATGTAATACTCTGTGTTGGTCTATCACATAAAATCCCAATAAGATACATTTAGGTTTGTGCTTGTAACATGACAAAATGTGGATAAATTCAAGGGGTATGAAAACCTTTGCAAGGCACTGTATGTCCCTCTTTGTGTTACAGTATTATAGAGAAAAACAGATAAAACCAGTCATTTTTACTCTGTTTTATGTCTTTGTGATCACTGTGTGTCTCTGTGTTTCACTTCTAGCCTCTTGTTTCGGTGGGCCTGTGCATTTTAGTCACATTCAGTAATCCACGCATGACAATAAGCTGACCTATCTTATATTCCTTTTGTTCAGTCAGGTCAATACTTTTAAAGACGTTTCTCTTTCATTTCAACCCAGACCTCAGATTGCAGCACATATTATCAACAGATTTGTTTCATTTCATTATGGATCTACAAAACCATTTAGGCGCTGCAGAGCTCAGTTACCTGTCTGACCCGTGTCTTTCTAGCTGTGTTTAATCCAACAGATGCTGCCATGTTCGGCAGGGATCTCACAGCCTGCTGAGATCATCTTACTGACAGATTATAACACCTGCACTATCTGCACACACCTATTCAAGGCCGGGTTCCCATTAATTTTTTTCCCATGATGCTCCATCTAATCACAGTTGACCCCTCAAAGTGGAACATATGAATATGGATTTAAAAGATTACAAATGGCTGGATAAAGTAAATATTGGCCATGTGTGGGTCAATCATTAGCCCCAGCTCACAGGAAGCAACACAAGTTCATTGTTAGTGTACAGATGCATGATTTGACCCCACCTCATCCCATGTGCTCTCACCTCTCTTGGAATTGCTTTGAGGGGATGAGTCCGGCCCGCAGGTTGCTGTCTCCTACACGTTTGGCCTGCCACCACGTGGAGTCATCCTGACTCACGACCTGCAGAATGTCTCCCCGCTTAAAGGGCAGTCCCGCCTCTTGGCAGGGTGTGGCCTTGTCTTCCAAGGGGATGTAGTCAAACAAGGCTCTCATATACACCTAGAATCAAATACACAGGCTTTGTGACAGCTGTGCAAAGCAAAAGGCATCATGTGTTGATATGCAGCCTGCTATTGTAAATAAACACAGACAAAGCTGTTTATCTAACTACTTTGCCAAAAGGTCACATGAAATCTTTCATGAAGGCTCACAAGTACATGGTGAGGATCTGAATATGAGCTATTTTTAATTAGCTCTTTATACTTAAAAAAAAAACAACTATCTGGAATGACAGTAGAATGTAACAAACAAAAGACTACAATTTTTTTCATTCAAATAAACCCAGAATAAAGTGTAGACACCAAGAGCCTGCTCAGTCATTCCCGCTTCATCTCACCTTACTCTCCTTCAGCCGGTCCTCTTCTTTAATGGCAGGGATTATCTTTAAAGTGATGGAGCCCTGGGACTGGGACTAGATCACAAGTAGACAAGAATAGCCTGATTGCTTAGTTTTACTTCAACTGAATTCAGTTCCTGAAAATTCGATCTACATCATATAAATACCAGCATTATGGATATTTAAGTTTTCCAAAGATTCCTCTTTTGACACAAGCAAGCCGATTTTCATTTGTTATCTCACGCATACATATATGCACCACTTTAGAAAATGTGATTATAAAATTGCAACTGTAGACTAAACTGTGAACACGGTTTAGATGACTGTTAGAGTTTCAGTAAATCTATATTGGATCATTCAAAAATAGATGTTTTTAAATCAAAAACTGTTCTCTATTAAATCACTTTTGACAATTTCCTTTTTTGTACGCATTTTTGGTGTGTTAACAATTTACAGTATGACTTTAAATCTACACTGAAGCTAGAATACAGTCTGTCTTACCAGCAGTTGACTGATCTCATCAGGTCTCTTGTGGATCACAGAGACCCCATTGACCTCCCTAAGTTCATCTCCTACATGAACCAGACCTGTGAGGGGCAGAGGTAGTACGAAGACTGAGTAGACAGAAACATCAATAACAATCAAAGAGGCTTTTCAGATCATCCTGGGTCTTTGCCACCTATCGTATTTTAACATCAGCTTGGTCATCAGATCCACTGATACAGGCTGCTTCTATGCTCAGCTGTGATCTGTTTAGCTGCAGCCTCAACAATGGCACCAAAGTGAGATCAACATGCTTTTTCCTCAAGACAGAGAAGCACAAAGCAGACACACTATGGTGCAATCATATAATGTACGATATGCATTTGACAGACATACACAGAGGCTTGAGGCTCATTCTGAAATCTCTCTACAACATCTCTCTACACACTGACAAGAGATGTTTCCATCACTTGGCACAGTGAGAAAACAGAGGACATTAATGATTAATGCACATGGACATTGCTTGGTTCTCTCTCCCAGCTTGCATGTTTCTAATGCCAAATTCTCTCTCTCACACACACATACCTGCATGTGGCTAATATTTCCATGGTAACATCCATAAAAGGGTCTTTGCTGAGTCTATATCATGCGTAATTGATTCTCTGGGGACTCATGGAGAGCTCTGGGTTTCTGCACTATCCCTCTCATTTTTCTTCTGCTGCTGTTTCTGTGATGTATCTGTCACACTGTGGTTTTCATCTCACTCTCAGAGTACCAGGCTTTGATTTGTTATTTCATAAGATATGCAAAACAGCTTCTCTCATTTTTACTGGTAAGAAGACAAATGCTCTCATAGTGCTGTAAAAACCTATAGTTTCTCGGGGTGGCCCCATGACTCCGCCTGCCTCAGGGCTGCACTACATTACTGCAATGTCCTGGCTCACATCCATGCTGCAAACCTCTTTGCATGATTCTTTTGTTTCTTTAGCTATTAATCGGCAGTAACATTTAAGAAAAAAAGGCACCTTTCAAAATTAGCAATGCTAATATTGTATTTGCTCCACCAGAATCACATACACTATCCCTCACTATTCCAGCCCAAGGTTGGGAACTACAGGTGCTGGTAGAGTAGTGGTGTGAAGCCCAGAGTGACAAGAGGAGAGACAAATCACAGTTTACCACTGCGGTCAGCTGCACCTCCCCTCATAATCCGAGCCACAATCACTGCACCGGTGGCTTCATCCCGCCTGATGGTGGCTCCCTGGAGTACATACAAAGGAATGGAATCGTTAACAGAGCAAAAGTCTCAGTTCCATTAGATTCTCCCTTGGGCTCTTATGTTTTTATCGCCACCGTCATGCCTCACCAGAGGCTCCTTGTTCTTCACCAGCCTGACGATCTTCACTGACTCTTCCTCTAGCTCATCCTCAAAGTCATCTGGTAGTGGCGGCAGCACAGGGTCAAAGTTCTTCTGAGCCACAGTGTCGTGCACCGACAGGACAGCCTGATGGGACGGAGCACAGACAGTTTACAATGCAAACACTGAGCTGCTGGGGTGCACACAGAGCTGACTCCTGTCTGACCATCTGTAAACAGCTCTAGATTTATTTAGTCTGATGTTAGAGCAAATGAAATCTCAGAATAAGAAAGAACAGATGTATAGATGTTCAATGATTTCTACTTGATCAGTAAGTTTTGTTGCATTCTATTTTTATAGGAACAAATATCTGAAGAGCTGGACAGAGCCTGGCGGAGCATAGCAGATTGTAGTCGAGTATAGTGGAGCAGGGAGAGGGAGCCCAGGGCGGAGTAAAGTGGATTGACTTTGGAGTTTTATCTAGCACAAAACTCCAAAATCAATCCACTTTGCTGCCTTAAGTTACAAACTGTAGCTTTAATTAAAAAACAACTTGCCATTAAATGTAATCCTGCCAGTAATTGCATTGCCACAACAGTGTAACTGAGAAAAAGATTTAAAGTGTGTTAACCTTGAGATGTGGTGATGTCAACAGATGCAGCAACTCCTTCTCCTCGCTGCTCATTGGTCCACTCTGAAGCTCCTCTGCCACCTGCCAGTCACAAAAAACACAAGCCCTGACCTAGTATGAACCTGTGCCATGTGTATACCGGTAAGGCACGCTGCAGTTTATTGAACAGTAAACGCAGACCAATACATAGACACGCACAAGGGGAAGATAAGTGGGGAGCAGCTAAGGTCAGCAGTTTCCCTCGCTGATGACTGGTGGGAGTGAGAGAGCAGCAGGATATGGAGTTTCATTAGATGAGCATCAGGATGAATCAGCACTTTGAGGACATTAAAATTCACTTTTGATACCTGCAGTGCTTCTCTGTCAGAGCTAACTCACTGTGACTGACTGCTGTGCCCAACCGGAAAAGTAATTTAGGGTGTATGTGTATGTGATGAACTTACATCCTCAGCCAGAGAGGAGGCACTGTGGAGGACAGGCGTTGGACTCTGTCTCTCATACTGTCTCAGCTTCTCATGAATCTGTAACACAAACACATTTAGCTTATTTGAAGAGAAAATTTCAGAGTTTTGGGAAAAGCTAAATTTCAGCATCAACAATCCTGAAGTTAGGTTTGTAGTCAGAAGAACCCTAAAGTCAGTGGAAGTCATCCTTTGGGACCCACAAATGTTTGTACAAAATCTCAGCCACAGAAATTTCAGTCTGGACCCAAGCGGTAGATTAACCAACTGTACCCACAATGCCAGAGTGAACAGCTTCATCAACTCTGCACATTTTCTGAATTTTGTAAGAACAGAAAATGTTTAGAAATTTCACTTTGTCTATATCCTGAGTTGCATGACAGCAGACATAGTGACAGAGACTAATGAGCTCTGTGCCATATTTTCTTTAAGTGCTATACTATAGAAAATAGTAAGAACAACATAAAATCTAAACAAAAATCAGCATTCTATACATTAATTCTTTTCTGCACTAAAGCACATGGGTCTTGGCATTTTTTTTAAAGCTTTTTGAGATTTTCTTTCTAATTAACAAACAATAAGTCTGAAAAAAACCTTCCCTGTTCAGCTAAATTAATCAAATATCTTGAAGTACTAGGATCTAGATTTCTATGGCACCAGATTGATGACTTTAATCTATGGCACTGAAAAATAAAGTCTAGCATTGAAAACTAAATGGTAACTGAAAAAGCAAACATTGTCACTGAAAAAAATGGCATTTAAAATGTTTAATACTGGAAAATTGACAGTCTTCTGATTTTTTCTTAACCTAAATCTCTTTCAATGCTAAAGTAATTTTTTTTCCAGTGACAATCTTTTTTTTTGTGTGGATGTCAGTGTTTTTCAATGCCCAAGTCTTTTCTTTCAGTTTTACTGTGGAAGCCCATTTCTGCCGGTACAAGAAAAAAAAAAGGCTTACTATGTCAAAATTATGAGATAAAAGACAAAATTTTGACTTGCTATGTCAAAATTATTATAAGTAGTCAAAATTATAAAATAAATAAACATAAACTACTGTACTTTTGTTCAGAGCTAGTGATACTGTAGGCTTTAGCATAAGCTCCAGAACAGCTAGCTAACCTGCAGAGCAGATGGGAAACTGGTTGGCGTTTTCACAAAATTAATTGTGCAAATAAACAATAGGCTATATACAATATCACCATCAGAACATAGGTGTTTATGGCACATTTGTCAAGCATTATTGTAGCTACTGTAATGGAAATATAAACACTCATGCTGTCTATGTATTTGTACTGCTTAAACTTATGTCTCGCTTTTAGTCTCCCAGCTGTTCCACACAGGATCAGTTTCTACACACACATATGCCACTTCACACGTACACTCACAGCCAGTCAACTGCTACACACAAACACATAGCCTGTTGCTTACATAACCTAACTGTCTGGGCCCAGCTGCCTAATCTTGAAAGATACATATTGAAGGCCACATACCTAAAGCACTTTTCTGATTGGTTCCAGCTAATGGCGTGATTGCTGACCAGTGCTATGCAAAGCTTGACTGTTACTTCTTTCTTTTGGCACTCACTGACCCTTTGCTCTGGGTGACCTCTTGATCGATCAAGATCAAAGATTTTTATTGTCAGTTCACTATATATGCAGGACATACAGAAAATCGAAATACCATTTCTCTCACCTAGTATTGAATGCCATACCATTTAAGAAACTAAAATATAAGAATAAAAGTAGAATGAAATAGAATAAGAAAACTAAATGAATTAGGATAAAACTAAACAGTACAACCTAATAGGCTATGACTCAAAACCATGTACAATCAGCTAGAGTAGTGCACATAATAAGAAGACTGTCAGATGGTTAGCATCACCAGGGGTGTTGGTGATGAGGTGCATATGAGATGCACATGATACTGGTATTGTGCTTATGCTATTGTCTGATTGCTTAATAAGCCCCACAAAGACAACTTGAAAGCCTCTTTATTGATTTCCACAACAGCTCAGGAGTTCTTTGGAGAATTGGTGTAAGGGTAGCAGTCTTGTAGTGACACTATTGCAGCTAACAGTCAAGTACTCAAATCCATTCTAGTCACTGTGAAAGGCTGCCATCTGGTGGCCAAAATTCTGCTACTACAACAAAACCAAACAGGTCAAAGCAAGACCAGCAGCGACATTGCAGTTTTCCTACAAAACCACTGATTAAAGATCATGAAATTGCAGTTGTTTAATATTTATAAAAAAAATATCTATAGGCTAATATTCTACCTGGTTAAGGAGCTCATGTTAAGGCCAGGAAGGTAATGGAGGATGTCTGGGTGGATATTGTACTTTTTATCTCATAATTTTGACTTTGTAAGTTGAAATTTTGGCCACATAGTTACTGCAGTGGCTTCCCTGAATTCAGCTGGAGCTCTGCTCTGTGTTTCTCTCTATTGGCGTCTTTACTCATAGAACTGAGCTACATTAAAGCTCACTTTTAACTAACATTATGCTGGTGTGGCAGAGGCCTACTGTAGCAAGTGCTAATGTCAGCTACAGGTAGGCTACAGCTAATGTTAGCTGCAACTAACATCAGCAGTGCACAGCTGCTTAGAGACTTTCTGTGGGATCTTCCGGGACCGTCTGCCACACAGTAATGTTAGATGACACCGTGTTGAAGAGGGCTGATGAATTGTAAAACACTGACATTGATGGACAAAAAAATCAAAAGGTCATCATTTTGTGGATGAATTCATTGTTGATTACCTAAAACAGTACAGTTCTTACAACGATAAACCCATCAGCTATATTGTTTTGATTTTAAACCTTAAGAGCCTGTAGGCCTAGAGACTGTAAATGCTAATAAGAAGTTTTATTACTCCAAGATTTCTCTACTTAAAGTATTTTGGATGGTGCTACATATGATGTTAGTATCATTTAAGGATTTCAGAAAACTGACACTGCAGTGGCTAAACCTTCCTGGAAAGCAACTTCTTGTTATCATCAAAGTAATGACTGCTGTCTCTAAGAGGCCAAGGCAGAGAAAGTATGAAGCAGGTACATCCTTAATTCTTAGAGAAGAGGTCAGGTGGATCACTGGGGACAGGACAGAAAAGTGTTGTGTTTTGACACAGGAGGCATTGTGTTCACATCCTATGTCATACAAACAGTCCATTATATTGTCTTGACATTATCCTAGTTGTTTTAGTTGTCTAACCCTTATTAGACTTATTAGACCCACTAGAGAATTTATAGTTCAGAAATCAGTGTATAATTTCTTCAACAGTAACTTGTAACAGGTTTGAAAAGCAGTGACAAATGTCCTTCTGCAAGGTGCAATAGAATCTCACCAACAGGCCAGATTACAAAATAAAGATCCACAGTTTCACGACTTTATTTGAAGACAATCAGATCTCAACTTCCTCTTTCAAAGAAACTCTGTTGTGGGCACAATTCAAAATACATCCACAAACATAACACACAGGTTTCTTAAATCTACAAACATTTAAATATTGATGCGACTCACTCACCTTCATGAGATATCCCAAGCTTCTCTCACTGAAGACGTCTTTGAGGAACACCATGTCCTCCTTATGATTGGCATCAGGCCGCAGCTGAGAGGTCAGCAGGGCCAACGTTTCATGTAGCCCTAAAGAGGAGGAATGAGAAAACCACTGTGTATATTAACATGAACAGATGGAGCACAGCTAGCTTCCAGCAGTACGGGCAGTACGTGTGGAGCATCTGTGCCAACTCGTCTCACCTGCTCCTGCTGTGAGGACCGGCATGGCTTCTTTCATGGGTCAGTGAGGTGAGGAGGGCAAACCTGGCAGGGAGAGGAGGACAGAGATCATAATAACAATTCCTCTCATTTTCACACAGACATTTTGCTGTTGCTTTGTTTCTGCGAGGATAGAAAAAATGTTTTGTGCTCTCACAAGTAAAAAAAAAAAAAAAAAAAGGGGGGGGAGGAGGAGGTAGTGGCATGTTTGTGTAACAAGTAGGCCTGATGTATAGGCACCTAGAGACCGATGTGCAGTAATTATAGCCCTACATCATCTCTCTCTAGGCTTCAAGATATAAATATCTTCCATTTTGTATGGCAGTTACCTCATCTGTGAATGTGTAGGTGTGTATGCATAAGTCTGCTTGTATTAGAGAGTCATATTTGTAAGATAAACTGACACTGTTGGTACTATTAATCACGCTGATTCTCACCAGGCCCTCTCAGCTTTGTGTTGGTGTGTGAGAGCAGGAGAGTGGGACAAACTGGCATGAATAACTAAAGCAGTGTGTTGTGTCATAAGTGATTGAAAAGCTACAGAGGAACACTGTATACTCCCATATACTGTAACTCCTAATTAATCTGTAGAAAGCTATATTTGAATTTCACATACACAATGTAGTATACACAGTATTTGCTGTGCAGTAAACCTGTCTCTACCTATGCAAGTTACTTGTGAAATATGCACTTATATCCATTAGAGGGGAACAACAACTCCAGCCGTAAACCTATCTGTGCATTTACATCATAGAAAGAATAAAACATAGCAAAAACATCCTTTAAAGTCTCTTAAATCTCATTTTGAACATGCATGGTTTATTTTCGATTTTAAAAAAGTAATTGAAAGGTCATTTTTGCCAAATAGTTGCAGTGCCACTACAGTTTTGTTTTACAGTTCTTAGTATTTTGACTAAAAACAGGACAAAGTAGATGAGTAAACTGGTATAAAAATAATCATTATTGGAAATAACATAAACCGAAGTGAAGTTTGTTTAAAAAGCAATTTAAGACATTTACTTTAAGGCTTCCACAGGAGGCTAAATGCAACTGTACTTTCTGAGGTTGCAGTTAGTGATGGTGTTGTACTGGACCACCTATACTCAAATGTGTTTCTAATATTCAACCCCCTTTTTTTTCTGCAAAGGATCAGAAACAGTATGATGCAGTCCAGTTTACCATCACAGCAAATACAACCTCAGTAATAAAATTACCTTACTACCTCTCTGACAAAAATGAATATTATCATATTTGTAAAGGTAGAATTTATGGCTGAGCTGTGTATTGAATCACATTAGATTTTACACATGTACCTAATAAAGTGGCCACTGAGTATATATATTCATATGAGAGTGACTCAGAGATGCAGTTGACCGCAGCACAGACCACAGGATTAACGCAGCCCCTACCGCTCAATATCCCTGTTGCTCCACTCAATATTCTACATACTTCCTCCCACTGGAAACAAGTCAATAACCTAAACCACAGACTCCATCATGTCACGCTATGATCCAATGACACAACAGCAGAAAAGTGCAGCAACGGCAAAACAGAACAACAGCGGCTATATCATAGCTGTTTTCACACAAGCTCAACTGAGCAATATCACTTGACCTTTGCCAAAACAGTTTGCATTTACAGCAACACTGATGACATTGTGGAGTAAGGAGGGGGAGTGTGTCAGCCTCCTTCCAGTGAGGCTTTATCTAGTTGTGTCATGAATACGGAGTAATTTAGAAGGTAAATAAACGTCTCCTTCATAAAGGAGGCATTTTAAAACTACATGACACAATCATCCACCACCTGTATATTTACTACAGGGAAATGCTGACAGTTCATAAAAAGGGCAGGGGCCCAGTTACTTAACCTTGTCAGTAGTAGGCTTGTCCACTTTGCGTTGTACTGGTAAACATAAATATTTAGTACAGGATTATTCATTTTAATGTGTCCATCCTCCCATTGAGGCCTGCAGCCATGATCTTTGGTAGTATCTAACTGCCTTGCACAGAGAGTGACAAGTTTATATCAAGAATTATTGCATATGAAAATGTCAAAAAAGAGACACTGAAGCTAAACATCCATCCACCAAACATCAAGATTACTTTTCTACACAAACACCATCTGAAGGAGACAACAGCATTAGGGCAACACTAAGCTAGTTTGTGAACTGTTAGCGCAGCATGCTAGCCTATGAACTAAAGTGCAGTCTGGAGAAACAGAAGTAAAGCATTGAGGTGAAGTAAACAAAAAAATTTTTTTGTTTTACCAAAAGACAAGCTTACACTCAGCAGCAAGATTGAATAAAGAAAGACCAAAGAGCTAAGCACGCGCACACACACACACACATCCACTCTACTATGACGCGCACACACACACATCCACTCTACTATGACCTAATGACTGTTGAGTTGCACCTGGACGATGATTGAACCAGGTGGTGTACAATCTCTGCAGTGGCAGCTAGAGGACAGGAGAGGAATTGCAGCTCTGGTGGCCACGTCCATGCTGTTGTCCACTAAAATAAAACTAGTTCTATCTGACAAACACCAACTCTCACCTGTGGGCTGCCGACACCAGAAATAAAGGAGAGAAAAACCATTGCTCTACTTATTTTGACAACACGGCAGAGACACACAGCAATCAGCTCATAAATAATGAACAGAGAGAATATTACATAGGGAGAAAGAGAGAGGAGATGACCAAGTCAAGCAGGAGCAGAACCTCACATACCTTGTACTTGTCACCAATATCAGTATCTCTAAGAACCGTTCAGAAACATTCTTTTCATCTCAATGAAAGCTTCTGTCTCAAAGCACATTTGTCCCCTTGCAGTCCAGCACTCTCACAGAGTTGACAGAGATCACTGTTGTTGCTCAGTCTGCAAGTCCAGATAAGATCATCCTCTATTACTCCCAAGGGGCAAATCTATGTGCAGCCAGTAGTACAGACACAGTCACCACAGCATCATCCACAAACACTAACAGGAAATAAATAGTGGCAATAGACCTGAGCTAGTATTTCTACTCTCTATATACGGCATCATGTTACACATACTGTGTAGTTGGATGTCTAATCTGTAGTTAGGGCTTCATATCTCAATACTACATGGGTTGTAGAGTGATGATTGTTGAAGACTATGCTATCTGACTCCAAGTTTGAATTCATAAACATTTCACAAAATGAGATTCAACTTTGTTGAAAAAATTATAGTGCCCTTGTCTTTTTCAAAGGCCTGTAATAGGGGGAAGAACAAGTGCATTGATGAAAGATTAACTACCTGAAAACTGCAGCCAAATGATCATTTTCAGAATAATTAAACAGGAGATGCATGAGCTACGTAGTGACGCGTGTTTACGATGAAGAGAAAGGCAGCAGTGGGAGTGACATCACTGGGGATAAAGTGAAGATGAAGTGAAACATGTCCACGTCCCAGTTCGTCCCCCAAACGTTATTGGTCAACGCAGCGCCTCTGCCAGATGATGTCATCATCCGGTGTGGTGTGGTGTGGGTGAACATAGCAAGAAGGTCACACACAGCTTCAATTAGAAGTTAGAAACTCCCTCATAGCTCAAGCACAAGGTCTGAAGAGACTCATGTGAAATCCTACAGGCGAGAAGCCAGTCAGTTGAGCTTGTGGCAAAACCTTTTGCATTGCTTGGATATTGTCTTTTACTGCATATGATAATTCATACTCAGAAAGCAGAACTGAAGTGACATTCATTACAAGACGATTACTTAAAACATTTCAAAATGCACCTGCAGTCTTTTATATTTTGTGACTTTCAGTCAAATAAAGGACTGTTTTTCCAGTCACATATTAGCCAATGAAGATGTTAAATTAGTCTCATCTCGTTCTTGTGAACCCAATATCGTATATCGTGTTGTCTCATGAGCTAAGTGTATCGTCACACCCCTATTTATGACTCAAAGAAAACCTGCACAAAAACTATATGTCCAAGTTCTTATAGCTAAACAGGTTTTCAAGAAGCACCAGACTCGCTTTCACATCACTGCAAAAGCACAACTGCATGTACAAAAATCACCCAATGTGACCCAGAAAGAGACTCAGACGTTACACATTTTACATTTTATCCCAGTGTATATGACGTTTTCAGTTCAAATCTAGTTAAGAGCTTAGCTACAGCTCACACAGACGTGACAATGGAGGCCCCAGTAAGGTCACTGAAAAAGCTCACAAGTCAGCTGATCACATTGTGATGAATGTATTCTGTGTTGTTTAGTCACACTTGAGGCGCTCATTCATTAACAGAAAAACAGTTTCTTTGACACAGTCACACAAGCTTGTCCAGAAGCTCTTTATTCGCCTGCTTTCAGTCACAAGCCCGAAGGTGTGACGTCAACAGGCTCAGCAGGACAGTGGAGTCAACTGCAGCGTTTTATCACAGTCTCTTTGAAGCTTCATCCGGTAAGACCTCACCCATAAGAGCTTCTGAAAACACTACAGAGCAGCTACAGCTACGCTAACACTGACAATGGTTGCAAAACCCAGAGATGGGAGAATTCTCAAAATAATATCCTCTTTGCAGTTATTTTGGCTCTTTTTGTGCTCATGTCGTGTATCTTTGTGGTCAATTTGCTTCAGTTTGTGTTCATCTTATGTCTTTTGTTATTGTTGTTGATTTGTATAATTTTGTTCTAGTAGTTGGTTGATCAACTTTACACCAAGAAATGTTAACAGTCTTTTCCTCACCACAGAGGTTCTAAGCCCACTTAATAGCTCCTCCATGATGCCAGGAGTGAATGCAAACAGATCCAACCAACCCAAAACCTGACTGTTTAACTGCATGAAAATAATAACAGCATGAAAACACACATGGGGTATGACGCATGGTATCAATGAAGGAGTACTTGAGCTCATCTGACAGGGCCGTGAGGGGATCTTGGGGAGTTATTGATGCACCGACTAATCATTTCAGCACTAGTTGCTTCTGCTACTGCTGCTATTTCATTTTTTATTTTCTATGAATACACAGTCATAAAAAAGGTCTTGAGACTTTCCTCACCACAAAACAACAGAAGTGATAGTTCTCACAACCACTTGTTTTTTAGACAAGTGATCTCTTCTGGTCATGCGGAAATGTTTTCAGAAAAAGTAGTCACTGTTTTCCATAGCGTTATTGTTGCGTTTTCATTCAGATGTATGTCACCATGCTGCTGCCTGTGCTGCTCGTCTTTGTTTATGTGGTACTAGACTATGCCCTACACCTCCACATCTCAGGATGTTACAACACAAAGCATTACACCTGGAGAGGCTATCTTGAAACCTGTGCGTGTACAGGCATCTATACCCCTGTCGAACATAACAGCTCTTAATGAAAATATATTTTCTCCTATGCTGTGAAAATGCATCAAGACATCAAAACAACAAATGCTTGGTTCAAGTTGTTTTGCCTTTCAGAAGGTTCACTTTGCCAGATGATGAGGGTCAACCCAGCTCTCTCAATCAGAGCTACCTGCTTTAACAATATGGTGGAGAATATTATTTCTATGAGTCTTGAAACAGTGAGAGCACATAATCTGAGCCAAGGACTGATGCCAGGAGCAGAAGGCTGGATGAGTATTTAGCACTGCAGCATGTAGAGAAGTGTGCGTACACACACACACACACACACACACTGGTGGCTGTTACTGTATATCAACATACGTGTCCACACACACAGCTGAGAGTGACCATATCTTGGCCAGTACATGATCGAGTATCTTGGCTTGACTCTTCACCACCTTGAGAAAGAACCACCACTCACATACAGCTAATCCACTGCCCTATAATGGGAGGCAACGCTAAGTATGCTTGGCCAGCATCCAATGCCTTTCACGCACATTTCACACACATTTCCCATACTCACCCACTCCATCATCTAATCCATCATCTAATCTCATGTCACAAGAGCTAGCAGAGGGTGTGGTCAGACAGAAACTTATCATTTTCAACATGGAGGGGAAACTACTGGTATTGACAGCTGACACACTCCTGCACTGTCACTAAATGCTACACCCACCCCCTCACTGCTACACAGCAAAGCATGGGCAGATGTCTATTATCGCTTTCTGTCTCTACTCCTCTTTCGTTCAGTCTTGTTATTCTTACTTCCTCATATCTGTGGAGTGTAATGCTGGTGCTCCTTC
This sequence comes from Monopterus albus, assembly GCF_001952655.1. Classification (NCBI taxonomy): domain Eukaryota; kingdom Metazoa; phylum Chordata; class Actinopteri; order Synbranchiformes; family Synbranchidae; genus Monopterus; species Monopterus albus. The sequence goes on from NW_018127950.1 coordinate 1,824,375, forward strand.
CCTCCCACCCTCTTTCTCTCTGCAGTGCTAGAGCTCTCCCTGCATACAGCAGCATGCCATCAGCTGGCAGACAGAGGAAGAAAAGGACAACACACGCTCAATAGCAGAGCATCCCTTATTCTGGCTGATACTTCCATCATCACACTGACAACAAAAAGGCGTTAAGCAGACAATGTGTACAAAAATGAGCAGCGTGTGCCTTCCTACCTTCTCTTTTCTCTCTGTATCTCCACCTCTCCCCCTCTCTGTGTTTGTGTCCCTCCTGACTGCAGCCACACGGTTTCTCACGCTCCGATTCCTCCTCCTGCTGCTTCCTTCTTTCTCTTCTGGCTGCTGCTCTCACAAACCTGCTACCGCTGAGTGTCTTCCCCCTTTCTGCCCCTCCCCTACCCTAACCACCTTCCTCCATTTACATCTCTAATACACTCTCCATCCACAGCATCCATGGATGGAAGATTCCATATGGGACAGATTTTGTAGTTTGCTTCCTGTGAGATGTTGTAGCCTCAATTTTTGCATCTTAAGTGCTAAGCTTCTGTTTTAATCTCTAGAAACTCAGAGAGCTGACTAACAACAATTATCACAGTTTTGAAGGTATTTCAGGAATTTGCTGCTTGAAGAAATGCTGCACAATAAGACATTGTTTGCTCATTTCTAAAGTTCAGACTAATCCAGAGAGTTAAGAACCATGCAAGAAAAAAATAACACCCCATTATTAATGACAATATACAAAGAAAAACTACATTAAAGTTGCACAAATCAATATTTTCATATTAAAAACATCAGTGACTGTGTAAAACGCAGGGCAACACCCACAGAGGTATAGCTTCCAAGTCTACAGTTGCCTTATTTTTATTTAGCCACCAAAGACACAGGAGTTGGTGAAGGCTAAAATAGATCTACAAAGAGAATGAATATTGAACTCCTATCTATAAGGTAATTAACATTTTTCCATGTCTGTACAATGGCACCTTTTTGCTAACACTGTCATCACCTCCTCCATCTGACAGCGCACTTGCTTATTAGGCCAAAAAACCTAATATTACTGCATTAATATGAAAGTTAAGAAGCATCTTGTCTTTTTGTATACTGGATGAAAGATTTAAGTTTTGTTTGTGCAAGCAGATATGCCCCTCCTTGATGTGGAGTTTGTTTAGATTAGGGAAGAGTTGCAACTTGGAAAATGGAATAAAAATCCTTATTATATAGTATAATACTTTTGATTAAAATGGCTCAGTGTTGGAACAACCTTTCTGGTGTTGTCAAAACCTCCCAGGGTTTTATGTTACAGAAAATGGAAGCCTAGCTGTGTCTCTGAATTAGTGAGCACACATGAGAAGCTCAAACTGGACCAACATTAGTCTACATTATTCTACAGTTCCTCTTATTTCTTGTAGTTTTTATTCTGCCTCGATTCCTCTCGCACATGCTGTGGTGGATAATTGTGAGCGATAGACTGCCTCTGAGAGAGACTGACCCTCCCCCTCCTCTCTAAGCTGAGCTGAAGCTGAGGCTGTGGCAGCCCACATCCAGCTATAGAGTGGCTGCTCGCTCTTTGTCTGCTTGCATGTAGCACACACAGCGGACACACAGCTTCTTAGCGACAGAGAACCCCCGTGCACACACACACACACACACACACCTTGTTCCCACCCCAACAATTCACATGGTAATTGTGGGTGTTTCCAGTCTGTCTTTGTACAGATACTTATGCCTCCCTAAACATTTCCCCTTAGTTGTGAATCACTGGCTAGTTTCAGCGCTGTGTGCCTCATACTGGTCAGCTGATATCTTCTGTAATTGTGCTCAGGACTATAAATACTGTCATTAATGAGCCTGTGATGACAGAATGTGAAAGCACCACCAGGGAAGAAATGGCCAAAGCACCAACCTCTACCTACCTCTATGCAAATTTCGAAAAATAATGGGAAAATGATATGTTATGGTGCTTATTTCAAGTACAAATGATAAAAAAAAACTGCCTCAAAATATGCATTATTAGTAAAAGATCAACTGACTAATATATTTGAAAAATAAATCATATTATATCCTGATAAAATAACATTTTTGCACGAAAGCATCAGTTATATTCTGTTGCCTGGAAACAAAACTTAAGTAGGCTTAAAGAACATTGAGCTTCACAAATACAAACAATATAAACATAAACAAGTATTATACATAACAGTTGAGCTGCTTTTATTGAAGTGTTAATGCATTTGTTGGGGTAGAATGATCAGGGTAACATACAAATGGCACAAAAACCCATTTAATCCCAGCTGAGTGAATCTATAGACTGTTTTCTGCTGATAAATATTTAAGGTATACATTTATAGTATACGGTTTGTTTTAGCAAATGCTTTGGAATTCATTTATTTCTGTAGGGCAGCTCAGGAGGTAGAGTGGTTCATTCCCCCCAACTGCAGGATTGTTGGTTCAATTCCCAGCTTTTCTAGTCCACGTGTTGAAGTGTCCTTGCACCCCCAGTGACAGATCATCTGGACAGAGGGTGCATCTCCACTCCCAACATCCCCATTAATTACATCAGAGGTCATTACAGGTCTTTGGCCAAATTGATTCAGCAGCATCTGCTAACCCTCTCCTCTGGGGGGAAGGTTAGCAGCCTCCTGATATTCATGATGGCGGGTGGAGCAGGAGGTTCAGTCTGTCTTTTGACTCTGTAAATAGGCCATAAAATGGTGCATGTGTCCAGTCCACTCTGGAGAGACCACATAGACAAAGCTGACGTCAGATAATCAGGCACATGCAGGAGATTCTGTGGACCATTTTCTGTGCTGAGTGTTGATATGCTGTTCCAGAAAATGATAATAGCATGTATTTAATTACTATTAAAACTGCGGCAGATGACAAACATGGCTTGTAAACTGTCTCATTAACTTTATTTCATGGCACTCCTTCTGGCATCTTTTCTCTCATTCATCCTTAAATAGAATTAAAATGGCTAAAATGCTTTAAAAAAAAGTCCAATACTCCTTTTCTCCCATACACTGTTATTCTACTCACATCACAGTCTTTAAACATAAATTTTATTAAACATTCAAAGAGCACACTGGGGAACTGCAATGAATCGTCTTAACAGTGCTGGATGTGTTGTGTACCAGCCCTCACAGGTCAAACTGGCAACAATGACAACAAACCAAATCCAGAAAGTGAAGTAGAGCAGGTGGGAAAAGTGTCCTTACTGAAATCAAAACAACTTCAGTGCCCAGAAATGCCCAGCAACACCTAATAAGGTTTCACAAATCTGAAATGATATTTTAAATAGTTAATCATTTAGTAAGTACACTTTTACTATAGTGTTCTTAAAATAGACTGTGTTTAATGTTGACTAGTACAGTAAAATTGTCCTCTTATGCTTTCATATAAAGTATTCACAGAATATAAAGTGGGTTTATAACAGTGTTAAACTCTGTACAATGGCACCTTTTTGCTAACACTGTCATCACCTCCTCCATCTGACAGCGCACTTGCTTATTAGGCCAAAAAACCTAATATTACTGCATTAATATGAAAGTTAAGAAGCATCTTGTCTTTTTGTATACTGGATGAAAGATTTAAGTTTTGTTTGTGCAAGCAGATATGCCCCTCCTTGATGTGGAGTTTGTTTAGATTAGGGAAGAGTTGCAACTTGGAAAATGGAATAAAAATCCTTATTATATAGTATAATACTTTTGATTAAAATGGCTCAGTGTTGGAACAACCTTTCTGGTGTTGTCAAAACCTCCCAGGGTTTTATGTTACAGAAAATGGAAGCCTAGCTGTCTCTGAATTAGTGATCACACATGAGAAGCTCAAACTGGACCAACATTAGTCTACATTATTCTACAGTTCCTCTTATTTCTTGTAGTTTTTATTCTGCCTCGATTCCTCTCGCACATGCTGTGGTGGATAATTGTGAGCGATAGACTGCCTCTGAGAGAGACTGACCCTCCCCCTCCTCTCTAAGCTGAGCTGAAGCTGAGGCTGTGGCAGCCCACATCCAGCTATAGAGTGGCTGCTCGCTCTTTGTCTGCTTGCATGTAGCACACACAGCGGACACACAGCTTCTTAGCGACAGAGAACCCCCGTGCACACACACACACACACACACACCTTGTTCCCACCCCAACAATTCACATGGTAATTGTGGGTGTTTCCAGTCTGTCTTTGTACAGATACTTATGCCTCCCTAAACATTTCCCCTTAGTTGTGAATCACTGGCTAGTTTCAGCGCTGTGTGCCTCATACTGGTCAGCTGATATCTTCTGTAATTGTGCTCAGGACTATAAATACTGTCATTAATGAGCCTGTGATGACAGAATGTGAAAGCACCACCAGGGAAGAAATGGCCAAAGCACCAACCTCTACCTACCTCTATGCAAATTTCGAAAAATAATGGGAAAATGATATGTTATGGTGCTTATTTCAAGTACAAATGATAAAAAAAAACTGCCTCAAAATATGCATTATTAGTAAAAGATCAACTGACTAATATATTTGAAAAATAAATCATATTATATCCTGATAAAATAACATTTTTGCACGAAAGCATCAGTTATATTCTGTTGCCTGGAAACAAAACTTAAGTAGGCTTAAAGAACATTGAGCTTCACAAATACAAACAATATAAACATAAACAAGTATTATACATAACAGTTGAGCTGCTTTTATTGAAGTGTTAATGCATTTGTTGGGGTAGAATGATCAGGGTAACATACAAATGGCACAAAAACCCATTTAATCCCAGCTGAGTGAATCTATAGACTGTTTTCTGCTGATAAATATTTAAGGTATACATTTATAGTATACGGTTTGTTTTACCAAATGCTTTGGAATTCATTTATTTCTGTAGGGCAGCTCAGGAGGTAGAGTGGTTCATTCCCCCCAACTGCAGGATTGTTGGTTCAATTCCCAGCTTTTCTAGTCCACGTGTTGAAGTGTCCTTGCACCCCCAGTGACAGATCATCTGGACAGAGGGTGCATCTCCACTCCCAACATCCCCATTAATTACATCAGAGGTCATTACAGGTCTTTGGCCAAATTGATTCAGCAGCATCTGCTAACCCTCTCCTCTGGGGGGAAGGTTAGCAGCCTCCTGATATTCATGATGGCGGGTGGAGCAGGAGGTTCAGTCTGTCTTTTGACTCTGTAAATAGGCCATAAAATGGTGCATGTGTCCAGTCCACTCTGGAGAGACCACATAGACAAAGCTGACGTCAGATAATCAGGCACATGCAGGAGATTCTGTGGACCATTTTCTGTGCTGAGTGTTGATATGCTGTTCCAGAAAATGATAATAGCATGTATTTAATTACTATTAAAACTGCGGCAGATGACAAACATGGCTTGTAAACTGTCTCATTAACTTTATTTCATGGCACTCCTTCTGGCATCTTTTCTCTCATTCATCCTTAAATAGAATTAAAATGGCTAAAATGCTTTAAAAAAAAGTCCAATACTCCTTTTCTCCCATACACTGTTATTCTACTCACATCACAGTCTTTAAACATAAATTTTATTAAACATTCAAAGAGCACACTGGGGAACTGCAATGAATCGTCTTAACAGTGCTGGATGTGTTGTGTACCAGCCCTCACAGGTCAAACTGGCAACAATGACAACAAACCAAATCCAGAAAGTGAAGTAGAGCAGGTGGGAAAAGTGTCCTTACTGAAATCAAAACAACTTCAGTGCCCAGAAATGACCACTGGCACAGTCAGTTTAAATAGCAGTGAACTGGGTGAAGTAAATATGAGGGAAGCAGAGAAAATACTCAAATGAGGGCTCAGAAAAAAGGGATTATTTAATTTAGATTAGACTAAGGAACCTCCCCAGAGATCCTCAAATAAATCTAAAAGGCATTAGAAAATATATAACACCAGTTCCAGAAGAGTATTCTATTTGTACATTTTTATGTGTAAAACTGGATATGTTCACCTTTTAGCCAAATCCAAAAACGTAATCATTATTTGGTTGAACTGCTCATGTCCACATTACGACTGTCACCTGTGATAAAACACTACTTCATTTAAAAGCCATAACATTTGAGAGACAATAACATGTTCCCACTATTTTGTCCACTTCCAGTGAAGCTATCATCTCTCTTTATATTAGCTGCAATCATATTTACTGTTCTCCCTTTCACCAGCTCTCTGCCGCTTGTCTGGAACAGGAGGCTCAATGTCCACTCAGACTGATGCCTGCCTGGCACCATGACTTTCTCACTGTTCTCTCAGTCTCCAAGAGTTATCAGTATGGTCGTCTGTCTGACTTTCCCTGCATTATCTGCTGGCTCCTTTGAGGCCTGCAACTGGTCTCTCCTAGTCACCATCTGAGACAGCAAGAGGGAACTGGGAGCTTAAATCAATATATTTGAAACAATTTGGCTTATTTTGTACTTCACTTCAATTATATTTTCTATGCAAGTCCCACTAAGTGGGAGCTGCATGTAACTGCTAAATCTGTCTAAATCAGTCTCTAAATAGAGCTGCAATATTAAAAACGGGGCTGCAAACTGACTGAAAAGAGACATATGACCAAAAAAGCTCAAAAACAACTAAAAAGGAGGGCCCTGCTGGTCACTTTTTGTCTCTTTCAGGGTGCTTTGCTCCTGTAATGTGCTGTATGTAGGACTCAATTAAGCCTCACTTTTTCACCTCCAGCTGGGGCAAAATGCAGCTGCTCACCTTTTGACTCATACTGGTCAGCATGAACATACTGTATCACTTCTGTTCTATATTCCCTTCACTGGCTCCCTGTCTGTTTTAGGACTGATTTTAAAGTGTTGATGTTTGGTTTTAAAGGCACTAAATAGTCTTGTTCCTCCATATCCTACTGAACTGAGCTCTTAAGTACCTGTGGGTATCCTAGAGCTCATCGATCAGCTAATCTGGGCTTATTGGAAGGACTTCCGAGGGCTGGATATAAAACGTGGGGGGAAATCGAGCCTTTGCAGTTGCTGCTCCCAAATTATGAAACGGTTTCTGCCTGAACTGCTCTCAATATCAGATGTCATCTCCTTTAAGTCTGAATTAAAAACACATACTTTTTAAATTAGTGTCGGCTCACTCAGATTACCGTTCTATTGTGGTGGGGTTTTCTGGTTTGTCTGTGTGTTGCTGTCTTGTATTTTTGGTTTTTATTGTCATTGATTGTGAAGTACAATCTGCTGATTGTTGTAAAGCGCTATACAAATAAATGTTGATTTGATTTAATACGAGGAATGGGTGCAGACACTGTTTAAATGCCAGTGTGCAGGAGCCCATCTGTCCATGACTGTAAGATACTGATAATATTATATATTAGAATATTTATTCATTTATTTCATTGAATGACTATTAATTAATATTGTACAGTTAATTATAACAAAGAATCAGGGTTTTAAATTAGGTACTTAACACATACTGTACAGTATTAAGTCATTTTACAAATGTGCCACACTTTTTTTTTTAAATTGTTCCCTATTGAAAAATTATCTAAATCCACCCGTCATCAAATAGAGAGCAGTACATGAAACAGCATAAACAAGGAATGGAAGGAAGAGGTTTGATAAGTGGAAAATTAAAAAGATATAAAAAAAACCCCATCTCTAGTTAAAACAAAATGTAATAGTGAGATGAGTTTAAACTACTTTACCCTCCATAACATCCTCAGTTATATTTTTATCAGGAGATGTAAGACTGAGGAGGACCATGGAGGGGTTTTTTGGCAGCTGTTAGGCGAAACCTATAAGGGTGCTGGGAAATGTTTCATAATTTTATGTGGCTGCTGCAGAGCTGCATTAGTAAAAGTGAATTACAGCCTTCTGTGTGACTTAATAGAGACAGAAGAAAGGCGGGAGAGAGAGCTGAAGAGAAAAAAAGAAAGTTAGAGGTGGATTTCTGCTCATTCAGAGCGATAATTTAGCAGAGCAGGTGGCTTTAGCTTCTTCTGTGAGCCTTTTGGTCGGAATTTATGAGATTGCTTTGTTGGCAATTGTGGATTGTAAACTTAAATGTTTGCAAACTAGTGTCTCCATCTGCTGCAGTTAAGAAGCATCTCATCTTTTTGTATGCTGCAGACTGACTTTTATTTGAATGTGATGTCCCAGAATTCCGTAACATTTTCAATACGATAGCCTCAGATAGAATTTTTGATATTTTTATGAACTTGGAAATAAACCTGGCTCATTAAATTTAGTGTAATGAGTGGCTGTTGAAGTCGGGTGCTTTCAGGGTGCAGGGAGGATTAGACAGTTTAACTGATTATGGAAGTGGAGGAGGAACTAATTTGTCCCTTTGTGAAAGTAATTTTCTTATTTGTTGTTCTGTAAAAGCCATGTATTTCTAAAACTTTATTTAATAACTAAGAAAAACACCTTAATGAAAAACTTAGTACAAATGCATGTTAATCTAATTACACAAATCTGAAGGATAAGACTGGTCATTTTCTATATTAATAGTATTGTCAGCAATCTCCATACAAAGGCTAAAACCAACAATGAACTGCCTCTACTAACAGTAAATGTCTGTCAGTCCAGGATTAGCTTTATCTCAACAGATCTCTGTTGTTGCTTAAGAACTATTAAAAACACATCACACAGTAGGTGATGTTTGTTCATTACAAAACTCCAGGCCTGACTTTGTTGCCCCAAAGTCTCCAAGTCGCCATAATTTCATGAAGTTAGTCAGAATCAACTGCACATGCGCGAGATCTTGCGTGAGCTCTCTGCTTTGTTTACATTCCACTACCTCCTCATGTTCAGGTTTTGGGTTTGATAATTAAAAATATTTCATCAAGTGCTGTGTTGTGTTTCATCAATGTATTTTTAAATTTTTTTTCAACAGCAATTGAGGTCTATGGCACAGATGATAAAGGTTATCCTGGACTGACAGACATTAACAGAAGCCCCTTACAAACTGCCTTTTCAAGGCAGGACTGGTGAGCCTCTAGTCCGTCTCGTTTTCTATTTGTCAATACACAAAGCTGGAATGGCGGGCCATTTTCATTGCTACTCTGGTCCGTCTTGGGAGGTACTACCAGCAGAGAAGAAACAAAGGGGAGATGGGCTCTGTGTAGAAAGGGTGAGCAGGCAGTTTGGAGCCAAGTGCTACGTTTTGATGACGTCACATATGCGTAATACTATCACTGGTGTCTCAAGTCTGCATGCCTCTCTGCCTTGAACTGTTTTCAGCTTCTCTCCAACTTATAGGTCAAAGCGTTCCTGATGTCACAAACGCATTGACTGCAGTTATTACTCATGGCATTTGCACGCATAGCAAGAAACATGCTAACCAATTTTGCATAAAGTAAAATAAATACAAACAAAGCTACATCTGCACTTATCTCTCCCACCATTGTTGTCTTGGCATGCAGACTACCAGTGCAAATTTTACATCAGAGTTGACGCAGAGCGATGTCGCGTCATGCCTCTGGTGCAGAATGTTGGCCTGCTTTCCGAATTCACAGGCTGGCTCGTGATTAGCTTGATTTGTATGAACAGCACAAGGGTGGGATATTGGTGACTCTTTGGAATGGCAGTAGTGTGGGATCTCAGTGTAAAACTGACAAACTGAGCAGAGGCTCTGTATGGGGACTGCTGGAAATACTGTAAATATAGAAAATTACCAGTTTTATCCTTTAAGAGGCTAGCACAAGAAAATGTTTTTCCACTCTGGTTTACTTAAAATACTTTAACAGAAGTTAAAGTCTTAAGTTGCCAAAAACATATCAAGGTGGTTGAGTTTTTTTATTGGGTGTTCCTGGCCAAAGGTTAAATAAAATGGAATGATTTAAAGTCATTAGGTACAGCAGAGAATGAGGTACACATTCCTATCTTTCCTTGCATTAAACATGGATGGAAGAATCAATAGCTTGTTGTTGAGCTACATCTTAATCTCACCATAAATGTGTGACAATAGTTGAAACAGGGCAAATCTGCAAAATGTTGTCTCTGTATTTCTGCTCTCATGGAGGAGGAAGTTCCTCAGGTTCACTTGTCTCAGTGACTCGATGCTTATTGGATTGCCTGCTCATTCCCACAGCTCCAGCAGGTCAAATGACTGGGATGTTGTAGCTCACGGGCACTAAGTGGTCTATCGATCAGTCAGCTGAGCCTGTGGGCTGATGGGATGTGCCGCAGCAGAGTCAGGGCTTGGCAGGCTGGTAATGGGTACCAAATACAATGCATTCCTCCACAGATGAGAAGCGCTGCCCTGGCTAACAGAGAGCAGTGTCCGACTTTGAGTCAAACTGAGATCATGATAGTAATTTGATGATAAATCTTCTTCAAATACAGTTTAAAAGGACGCTTTTCAGAATATTGATCTTTATTTTTCTTCATCATAGCACTTATGCTTTACCAGTTTAAGTAAAGTGTTAAAAGGATCACATGAACAGCTTGAGGCACAGTTCCTCAATGCAGAAAAGTCAAATCTATTTTTATTTGTATAGCCCAATATCACAAATTTGCCTCAAAGGGCTTTACAGTCTGTATAGCATACAACATCCTCTGTCCTTAGACCCTCAAATCAGATAAGGAAAAAATCCCCAGAAAAGTCAGACCACATTTGCTGTTCCTTCTGAAAACTCGGCACTGCTTTGTGAGTGTTATTTTACTCACAGACTGATGAGAGTTAAGATTCAACAGACATCAGTGTCAAGCCACAGATCAGGAAGCTACACACACATTTATTTGAGATATGCAAACATAAACCAAGACACCACATGTGCATCGGCTTTGTGTGCCAGTCAGTCTGTTCCACTGACCTAGTGACCAAGATTAAGGCCTTGCAAAGCCAGATTTAGGCAAAGCCCAACCAAATCCCAGCTTTTAAGAGCCTGTGAGGACAACACACTGCCAGGCAGGTTTTACAGTACTGAGCTTTCCACATAATGATTTTCAGATGTAGTTTCTGCTGATAGAAAATGTTACTGTATGTACGATACAACAACGTAGCGATTCTTACTGCTGTGTTGTATATTATCCCAATATTAACTCTGGTTTTGCCTCATTCTTTGCTGCACTCTTTCTGTTATACAGAACACAGCCTCTTGGGCCTAACAGGTCTGCTCCCATCCTGGGCTGTACCTGCACAGGGAGCCTCCCTAGTGGTGCAGATTTTAACACCACAAAAAAATAAGCACAAGGCCTGAATAAAGCAGAGCGGGTGGGGGGTTGGTAAGGCAGGGAGAAAATACTTCTAGACAATAAATTTCTTTATTTATTTCTTACTTATTTATCCAAATGCGTGCTAAATCTTAGTTAATGCAGGTTTAAGATGTCATTAAATCTCATGTGAATTCAGTGCTACTCTTTGTACTCTACACAGAAGATAAAAAAAACTCAGAAAGGCACAAAATGTTTAATTATCATTTATATTTTATACTAATAGGACTATATTGTTATAAACTGCTCAAAAAATTAAGGGAACACTTGATCATCACAGTATAACACCAAGCTAGCTAAAATTCGGGGACATCATTCTGTCCATTTGGGAATCACAAATGATTGTGAATCAGCTGCTTTGGTGCAAATGAAAGTGACAACAGGTGCAATGGAGAGGCAGAAGCAAGACAACTTACAAAAAAGGAGTGGTTTTGCATGTGGTGGCCACAGACAAATGCTCTCTCCTTATCCTTCCTGACTGATTCTTCTCAAGTTTTGCATTGTGCTAGTGTCTTTGTCACTACTGGTAGCATGAGGCAGTACCTGCAGTCCGGTCAGTTTGCACAGGTTGTCCAGTTACTCCAAGATGGCACATCCATATGTGCAGTCATACGAAAGTTTGCTGTGTCTCCCAGCACACTCTTAAGAGCATGGAGGAGATACCAGGAGACTAGCTGTTACACCAGGACAGCTGGACAAGGCTGTAGAAAGGCAACAACCCAGCAGCAGGACCAGTATCTGCTCCTTTGTGCAAGGAGGAACAGGAGGAGCACTGCCAGTTTCCTACATAATGACCTCGAGCAGTAGTGTGCATGCTTCTGACCAAACTATCAGAAACAGACTCCATGATGGTGGCATGAGGGCCCCAAGTCCTTTAGTATGACCTGTGTTCACAGCCCAGTACCGTACAGCTCGATTGGAATGCGCCAGAGAACACTAGAATTGGCAGCTTCACCACTGGTGCCCCGTTCTCTTCACAGATGAAAGCAGGTTAATACTGAGTATGTGTGACAGGCATGAAGAGTCTGGAGACGCCGTGGTGGACCTTATACTGCCTGTAACATTATCGATCATGACCTGTTTGGTGGTAGGTCAGTGATGGTCTGGGGAGGCATATCCTTAGAAGGCTGCACAGACCTCCATGTCACAACCAACAGCACCCTGACTGCTGTGAGGTACCGGGATGAAACTCTCAGCCTTTGTCAGACCTTATAGGTGCGATGAGGTGGTTCAGGGATCTTATCAGTATGCCTTTGGAGGTCTTCCGGGCACTTCCAACTGGTAGGAGACCCCGGGGCAGACCCAGGACACGCTAGAGAGATTATATAGCTCATCTGGCCTGGGAACACCTCAGAATCCCACCAGAGGCACTGGAACACGTCACTATAGAGTGAGGGATGTCTGGACTACCTTGCTAAACCTCCCACTGCCGTGATGCAACCCCAGATAAGTGGCTGATAATGGATGGATGGCTGTAGTGACTGCGTTTTATGTAATTGCAATATATTGATATAGATATAAATAAATAAAAAATTCCCCACCCGCCCCCCATTTTGGGGCAGTCTTGTATTCCCTCCTCGGGTCCTCTACCAGAGGCCTGGGAGCTTGAGGGTCCTACACAGTATCTTAGCTGTTCCTAGGACTGCA
>NW_018127950.1:1837730-1846115 GCF_001952655.1 Monopterus albus
TGGCTCAGGAGGTAGAGCGGGTCGTTTCCTAACCGGAGGATTAGCGGTTCGATTCCCGGCTTGTCCAGTCAACATGTCGAGGTGTCCTTGAGCAAAACACTGAAGCCCCAGTTGCTCCCAGTGATGTCACCGGTGTGTGAGTGCTTGGGAGTGCGAATGGGTGAATGGCAGAATAATGTGAAAGCGCTTTGAGTGTGCTGTAAAAAAAGCATAGAAAGGTGCTATACAAGTATAAGACTATTTGACAGTGGTACATACCGTGCAGAGGTTTGTCCTTCGATAAGGGTTCCTGCTCTTCCTTCCCTTGTTCCTCTGGTTTCTGCTGCCTGAGGTATTCACTAAGCACATCATCACTCTTACATTAGCTTAAATTAATTTATTTCCATTGCATACACACACACATTCTGTGCCTGATGTATTCATGGGTCTTTGTTGTTTCATCCTGGATAGTGGCTCTGATGCTCACTAATCCTTGGCCTCCTTCCTTCCGCTTAGCATACAGTCTCAGGATGCTGGACTTGGGGTGAAACCCGCCGTGCATTGTAAGGAGCTTCCTTGTCTTGATGTCAGTGGCCTCTATCTCCTCCTTTGGCTATAGATATATATATATATACACTGCTCAAAAAAATAAAGGGAACACGACATAGTTGAATGTCTTATCTTTGTGTTCCCTTTATTTTTTTTGAGCAGTATATATACAAACAATATCCTTCAATGAACAGAAATGCAACAGTTTTAGCTTAAATTAATTTATTTCCATTACATACACACACACATTCTGTGCCAACAGATTCTCAATAATTTACACACTTGTAGAACCGTGCACTGTCTCAAACACACAACAATAAGAATTCTGTATACAAGTGATAACTGGCACAACCAGGAAACTGTCTTTATCACCAGCTTTGCATAATATTTTCTATTTGTCAACCAGCATATTAAAATGCGCGTATTTTGAGGTTCAACTTCAACAAATACACAGTGTACTCAGACAGCTAAAACGGAAATCCCTTTAAAAATACCACAAACCAGGGATCCAGCCCCTTTAGTCATTCAAGATTCATTCTTCTAAAAAAACAATCATGCCCTTAAGAAAAAGTAGTAGCCAAAGACAGCCCACATTCAATTTATAGTTGATTGCAGAGAAAAAATGGTGGTAAACACATGCTTTAGTGCAATTAGCAGCATCATAACAGCTTCATTTTAAAAGACTACAGAATGAGTTTTTTTAAAGCACAAAAATCATCAAATGCGCCTTTAAAAGTTGTTTTAAAGTATAAAAATAATCAAATGCACCTTTAAAGAAAAAAAGATATGTTGAGCAACAGTGGCATCTACTGGCTATAATCAGCTAGGATAGATATGATGCACACAATCTCCCTTTTAAAAAACTGTTGAGTTGCTCGTATGAATTACTCTCTTTGGTGGCTGCGTCCCAGATACAAAATGTCCTTAGTGATTTGACATTCATTCAAAAATTTAAAAAAATGTTTTATATAAATTGTGTCCATAGTCCCAGACTTGCAAATCAGTGACTTCCTTTTGATGCCATGTTACTCACTTCCACATGTTTTATATCTCCACTTGTCCAGATGTTTTTCAGTTTTGCTTCTCATCTCCTGGTAAGAAGTAGGGGTTCTCATGGCCTTGAACCAGATAGGAGTAACGGGATGGATTTTTACCTTTGAAGGTCTTCATTGCTTCTGGGTTAAGATCATATGATCCCGTCTGAAATGCCAGTGGAAACAGTCAGTGTATTTGTGACATTTAGATGTAAGGACACACATTCATGCACACACAAAGACCAACAAAAGCTAAGAATAAACACAAGTACACATAGTAATAAAGTTGCCATGAGAATGAAAAAAATATTCAAGACTACTCCCAAACTAGTATCGGTTGAATTTCTTTGAACTGACACTCAACAAAATGCTTTCCACAGCAATCAGAGAACTCACACGAAGATTCCCATCACCCAGAAACCCCACCACCATAATTCTTTTTGTGGGCTGTCCAAATCATCAGCAGGGGCCATCAAGACAAATCAAAATCTAAAAGCAAAGCAATGCCTTACCTTTTTCCATCTTATATCCTTCAGGTGAAATCCCTAAACCAACACACTGGAGTCAGGCAAAGCAAGGCGCAAGGGAAGGAGCTACGTGCTAGCAGTATGTATACATTCTAGATAATTGGGTTAAGCATACTGATGTGCACAAGCCTGACAACATCATCAAAGCAACCATACTGTGATATAGGAAGGTTATGTGTCCACCTAGATGTACTTTTCACCTGCAAATGATTAAATCCATATTGAGTTTAGGGTTAATAAGCAGATGTGATCTGGATGGAAGATGGGGAACAGTGAAAAAGTTAAAGATACTCTACCTAATTTCTTTTCAGGGTCTAGTGAGATTCAAACAAACTGATACTATAAGCCACTCCTAACTGCTCTTTTCCCCTCCCATTACATCCTTTTCCTAGCGACAACATAAACTATGGATGCCTGGTTGTGACAAACTACATATGCAGCCTCTAGTCTGAAACTAGGGTTAGCTGACTAACGAGTAAATTCCAGGGGAATACTGCTAATGTCAGACAAAGGACTAACATTATACAGCTTATATTAGCATATATTAGCTTAAGTTATTTAAAAATTAAAATCATATTAATTCAATACAAAGGTGAAATTCTGAACATGCTAGATCGCTAAGGTTACCTTTTGGGTCCATTAGCACCTATAGCTAACGTGTTTGTTTTTAAAACCCCACATCTGGATCAGTTGACTCCTTTGACTAGTTTTAAACTGATGTTAACCCTGGTTTTTGTGCCACCACCTCTTCGGTCTGGCAGCCGCTCTTTTGGGCTTTTAGCAGACGAGAGGTTGTTTGTGGGTGGGTGTCAGAAATGACTACTTGTGGTTGCTTCTTATAACCTATGCTGAGTTGCAGGTGAGGAGAATTTTACAGACTCTATTTTAAGATCATAGTTTATAAAAGCTGGAATAACAACAGAAGCACTAAAGGAAACAGCAAATCATGAAGGCAGTTAGTACAGCTGAGAGACATCATGTCCTGTTTCATTTTCACTTGATTTAATGTACCATTCAACCGGCTGATTAGGAAATAATTGACACTATGCAAAACTGAGGATTAGTGGTAAGTCATTCAGACAACAAAGAAACATCTGTGGTAACTCACCAATCCATTGGTTCCAGCACCTTGATTGCCACTCCCTTCTGTCATCTCTATGGAAGAACCAGCATGCCAGTTAGTGGTAGCACGAGGGATGGGGGTGATGCCAGTGGGCCAGGGCTGGTTGGAGTCACCTGACGCGTATAGACCGGTGCTGTAGTCATCTTTTGTCTTTGAACAGCCTCTCCTGAAGCACAAACAGAAAGTATTGTACCGTATAATGACAGCAAATATTTAAAGGATAGTGTTGTTATTCTACATGTTTTTACTTATTTGAGTTCCAGTGATTCCAATTGATTGTATTAACAAGTATTGTCTGTTTAGCCAGAGCCTGATATAGGCTATAGGTAAACAATGGACTTAAGGCCAAGACCCACAGACAGAGCAGGAAGTTGAAGAGTACTGAGCTACAAACTAACAAACTATAGGTTTTGGTCTTGGTACAGGATTTGTTGTTAATTGTTTAAGAAAATGCAAAATAACACCATCCATAAACATTAAGCATCTAGGGTAATTTGGTGATCTGGAAAAGGCACTTAGCTTAAATAGGTAAATGTCAATATAACATTCAACGTAAGTGTTGTTTCAAAAGAATTAACATGACTACACTTTTAAGTGAAGCAGTTCCTAAACTTTCGGCTTTTCCCGTTTAGGGGTTGCCACTGGTAGTAGGCTAATGGTTAAGGCCTGGGTTCGAGTCAGGGTTGGGTCAGGAAGGGCATCTGGCATAAAACGTGCCAAATGTCAACATGCGAGTTGTCAGTGTGATGATTTGCTGTGGCGACCCCTAAACAGGAAAAAAACCATAAGTGACTTTCTTTAGTTCCTAAACTATATGTTGAAGCATTAAACATTAAAATGATCCTGAAACTACATAAAAATGTGACTTTTCAATCAAATTTCACCATAGTTTAACATTTTGGCTTGAAAATGCCCAAAGCCATTCTTACAGGGCTAATGAGAATCAAAGTTGCAACATGCAGTGTGTAAACATACTTTTCTTTCCAGAGACACACTGTATGTGATGATTATATGCAGTCAGAGCTAAAATAAATCAGTACCAGGGCTGGTTCATGTTTGGAGGATTAGTCTTTGTTATATTCTCACCTGCAGCAGCATATGAGCAACACCAAGATGATGATGAGAAGAATTCCCCCTAGTACGCAGGAGATGACCACCACTGCCAGCAGAGCCGCTGATAAAGACACATCAACCCACATTTACATTTCTACAGGTTTGTCACTACTGCTGCTAAATAGTTTTTTGTCTTTGAAACTGTGCTATTACTCACAGTCATTACAGTTGAACCCAGAATATCCAAAAGCACATCTGAAAGAAACCGGGCAGTTGAACTCAGTCTTACTCACATTTCATGGCCGTCCTCTCACATCTTAATAGAGTTTAACCCTAAATCCACATGGGGGAGCCAGCACCAACACAGCACAGAAGCCCCATACCTGATGTGAAAAAAGTGTGTACTTACGTTTGACACGTGTCTCCTACTGCCCTCTGGCCACTTGGACAGGCTAGAAAAAGAAACACAATAACTTAAGCACATGCACAATGTTCTGCACAAAGAGACTGAAATGAGAACATAACAAGCTACAGTCAAGGTAGATGGAGAAGTACTGTATGCCTGATTGCACATACTGTAAAACGATATGAGCACAGTGAGACTCTCTTCTTATGAAGGCTGCATGATGTGTGTTGTATTTTCTTGGGAAAGCATTTATTTGAAGGCCTTATCCTTTATTAGCTCTTCCTATAGCTGATCTCTTTGGTCCCTCCACACAAAGAGAAATCAGTGATTCTTCTACTGGTATCCAGGGAAACGACCCCGTTAAAAAGAAATAAATTCGAGAGATAAATGAAGTATGGGTCAGAGGTTGGCACGGAGAAATGCTGCAGCTCTTGACCTTGTCTCAGAGTCTCGCTCCCTGTTGTTTCTCCCCCTCATTCTCACACTGCAAGTATTTCAGTGAGGATAAGAAGGTTTTGTTACAGTTCTCTTAACTGCAGATCAGCTGGGAGAATTTCACTCAAGCTTGATCTCAGATGCTGTGAGTCGTCTGCGCTTACAGTGTAGCTGTAGTTATAGCAGCAGAGCACAGGGAAGAATTTTCAAGCATAAAAGGCATGTTCTAGTTTCCTTATTCAAATCTAACATTAGTCTTGATAAAGCAGATAAATCAAAAATATTAAAAAAGTTGTTGTTACCTCTGCAGGTGGTGTTTGAGTACATATTGGAGATGTAGCCCTCCTTACAGGAACAAGTAGCGCTGCCTTTCGTGGTTGTGCACAACGTAGTGGAGGCATCACAAGCTAATGGAGGCTGATCACACAGCTTTGTACCTGAGACAGAGAGGATATCAAACAGGGTTATGAGGAAAAACTGAAATTTGTTATATCAAGATATGTGTGTGGTGTTTGTTTCTCATGGTGTTATGTTGTTTGTGCTCCATTGCTGCTGAAACACTGAAATTTCCCCATTGAGGGATCAATAAAGTACCTACCTACATACCTAAAACCCTTTCAAAATAATGTGGCTCATACACGTCAGGTTCTCCTCCAAAAACTAAACAATACAACCCTTGACTTACTAGCAGTACTTACCTACAAATGTAGTATTAGCAAAGGTGCCGTTTTTCGAGTTGGCTATAGCCTCAACAATAGTCCGATCAACAGTCTCTTGGGTGACATTGGTGTTTTTAAAGTAGTTGTTCACAGATGCTCGCACACTTCCTGGTCTAGAAGATTACAGAGAAGCACCAGCAGAGCTAAGAAATCGTTTGTGATCTGTGGCAAAACATCTTTGTGCAGCAGGAGAAAGAGAAGGTACTCACTGAAGTTCCACAACATCAGACCGTATATACCCTTGCAGATCTTTGAGGGCATCTCTGAGCTATGAAACAGAATAAACATGGATTAATGAGGGGCATTTATTACAGGTATTCAAAACACTTCACAAGATTACAACCTACCCCTGCTGAGATCAAAGCCGCTTTTTTCTGGAATGTTGTCGAGGACCTGTCACGCATTTCAGGTTCAAAGTTCATTGATCCAAAATGAAGTTGGCCTGGGAACACTTGGGCTGAGTGAAAAGGAGATGAATAAAAAGGTCTTTCAGCAAAGGGTTTAGGGCCATCACCTCAGTATGATATCTGTTCTGGTAATCTGACCACAAAAGAAATGTTATGTTCTCACCAGGTACGCAGATGTCATTGACCAGGAAGGTACCAGTGAGACACTGGCAAGCACCATTGAAACAGATGCTTAGAAGTGGGCATGGGCGGAGAGGACACACTGATAACAGGTGGAAGAAAGTTAAACGTTAAACCGGTGGCCATTGTTTTTTTTTTTCTTTTGTATGCAAACTAAGGGCAGCAGAAACAAGGTGGGTGGGAGCACAGCATTTACATATGATCACTATTTAAGTTGAAATTATGAAGTTGCTAGCAAACAGTCTTCAATAGCCATGAAATATCAAACACTTCAGAGGAAGTTACAAACCAATGAGTGGGCCTGGGGTGGGGATGGCTGTGGTGGACATGTTGGTGGTGATCTCTGTTGGTTGCTGGATGGTGGTGATGGTGGATGAGGCTGTTGTGTTGCCACCGTGTGGTTCAGTAGGTTTGCCAGTCACAGTACCTTAAAAAATATGTAAAGATCAGCGGGAAAGTTAAACAGTAAAAAAAATCAACGTTTTAATAGTGTGGGTTTGTACATAAGGTAAAATTCTTGAATAAAGCTTCAGAAGGTAAAATTATTAGTTTGCCTACAAAGCACTAAATTCACTGAGTTAATGAATAAAAGGACCACAGTGAAGCTTTTTCATGCTATAATCCATTAGCATCCCCCCAGACAATGTTCCAGAGCAAAGCATTGATTTTTAAATTGATCATCTACCTTATAAACAGTGTTGGTTTCACTTGGCAAGTTGGAGAGACTTGAAATATATTTTATTAAATTATATATTTTTAAGTTTATCACTGTGTAGTAACAATTTTGAGTCTCCAACATGACAGTGTTGTGTATACTGTAATTGATTGTCTATTTCTAACAAGTTTTGACATGCGTGCAAAATGATTTTCATATAGTAGCAGCATAATAGTGTCTGCCCTGAAGGTGGGGAATCAATGTGGAAACTTTGGAAAATAGTTGGCAATAATATAAAGTGTACACACAATTTATGTTAATTAGTTAAAATGTTAACTAAAACAAATAGTATGGTCCTTTGGTTCTTCAGACATTTAGCAGTTGCCTTGCTGTCAGCCAGAGCTGTAGACCTCAGACTTAGACTCAAGTTTGGTTTAAGTTATCGAGGACTTCAGCAGTCTAACTGCGCTGAAACCTGAGTAATGTTTTATGTGGCTTTGAGACTGAGACTTTATTAATGTAGATTTGACTTTACTACAAGTTGGTGGTATTTTGGGCAAGCAACTTATAAAATGACCTCCAGTTGACTCATTGATTCCTGTCTCACCTTCATCTTTTAGTATATTATTTATTATTATACATACATTGATGTTTGTCATGCAGTTAGTCCTACCTCCGGAGGTGGGTGTTGAGGGCCTAGAGGTGGTGGTATTTCCAGTGGGCTGTACTGGACCACTTGTTGTGCCCTTGCTCGCAGATGTGGTGGTGCTGGTATGTGTACTCATAGATGTGTCGGAGCTGGTTTGTGTGCTGTGTGTGCTCGTAGATGTGTTGGTGCTGGTTGGTGTGCTGTGTGTATTCGTAGATGTGTTGGTGCTGGTTTGTGTGCTCGTAGATGTGTTGGTGCTGGTTGGTGTGCTGTGTGTACTCGTAGATGTGTTGGTGCTGGTTGGTGCGCTCGTAGATGTGTTGGTGCTGGTTGGTGCGCTCGTAGATGTGTTGGTGCTGGTTGGTGTGCTGTGTGTACTCGTAGATGTGTTGGTGCTGGTTGGTGTGCTGTGTGTACTCGTAGATGTATTGGTGCTGGTTGGTGTGCTCGCAGATGTGTTGGTGCTGGTTGGTGCGCTCGTAGATGTGTTGGTGCTGGTTGGTGTGCTCGCAGATGTGTTGGTGCTGGTTGGTGCGCTCGCAGATGTGTTGGTGCTGGTTGGTGTGCTCGTAGATGCGTTGGTGCTGGTTGGTGTGCTCGTAGATGTGTTGGTGCTGGTTGGTGTGCTGTGTGTGCTCGTAGATGTGTTGGTGCTGGTTGGTGTGCTCG